>NW_008358858.1:724434-819165 GCF_000622305.1 Nannospalax galili | reverse complement strand
CTCTGTGAGCATTACTAGGCTCACCCCTTCCTAGTCTCCCTCCTTTATAGCCCTGGAGACCCAGCATCCAGTCAAATGGCCTTTGAACCTGCTAGATTGATGAATGAATGGGGATGACATATAGGGGGAGTTGTCAGAGACCCAAAGTCAGAATTTCTTAGCTTCATTTTGGTGCCATCAGACCCTTTTGCAGTCTAGAGTCCCTCTCAGAATGATGCCATTGTTTAAAAACAGATTTTAAAGCATATTTAGTAGGTGGACTTCCCCCAAACACTCCAATGATATTGACAGAAAGCTATCAGCAGATGCATGGTGGCATTAAATATGAAGGTCCAGCCACAGGAGCAATGAGAGCTTTCTATAACTTCGGAATAGTTAAGGGCAGTGAGGGAAAGTGGCTTCACAGCTGCATAGTGGGGCGGAAATATCTGTTCAGGTAAAAGACCAGCTCTGCTGATATACTTGAGGTTGGGGCCTACATTCATAATCAAAGAAAATGCTAAAATCGAGTTAGAGATCAGTAAACATTAATATACATTTGTTTTCAGTGTTAGGTTATAGATCCTAGCTGTGTGCACTAGACGCCCCCTTAGGACCTTTTCTCACCTCCAGCCTCCTTGTTTATATGTCCTGGAGGCCTGTGTTTCTTAAATATCTGTGTTGTCAGAGCAGACACACTGGTGTGTATGGACTGGAGCAGTGAGACAGGCACGATAGATGAAAAAAGGTTAAAAGCCCCAAAAAAAAAAAAAAAAAAAGACAAAATAACAGCAACAAAAAAGACCCCCCACCAAAAAGGATATGAGATGATTTAGGCTGCTGCAAGTACTTGCCACTGTGCCATTCAATAAACCCATGATGTCACCTTTCTTCACAAAGCAGAATTCACAGCACAGGTTGTCTGAGGTCAAAGCCATTGAAAAGTCATTTGAACTTGGAAAGATGAGAGCTCTTTGAGATTCTTGGAGCAATTTTTCAGTCTATTTTTTTCTAAAACCTATCTCATATATTTAACAATTTGACAAGTATGCATTAAGTACTTAAGATGTAGAAGACACTCTACTATATTCGGGGTCTCCAGGGATATGCTTAGGAAGTAGGACTTCAGTGGATAACAGAAAACCCAAGATGGAAGGATGTGGCTGGTTACATTTCACTATAGGTACCCTGGGCCAGGGATGAACATGAATCAAGAGGTCCCACCCTCTGGGGACTCTTGATTAGGGGGTCCAGGGAAACTTCCTAAGTTCCTAGAGACCTTGAGCTAACCTCTGAATAGTTTCCTGGGATCCAGGTGGTCTGGCTGGTTGGTCTCAGAAAGCTCTGAGAAAAGGCCTCAATGCCTAAGGGGTTATACCTTGGCATTAAGCATTAAAGTCATGGACTCCGTGGTGCTAACCCAGGCAGAAGGACTTTCTTTTCCAATAGGATTAAGACCACAAGTTAACACTGAAGGAACCTGGGAGAGCACAGTCCAAGCCTCTCGCTTCATAGATATGTACAGCTCATAGGCTGGATCAAGGAATTTCCTGAGGAGCTAGCTATTCCTATTTGTTAGCATATTTTGGCCCACATCCTGGTTCCTGTCTATTAGTCTTTGCTTCACATGAACATGGAGCTCCCCTATGAGGGAGATGTGGGGCAAGGCCCTTCAAAAGCATTTGAGGAGTCAGAGCATCTAAATGTCTCCAGGGCTGCCTCTAAGTCGGGAATGTGACAGGACTCCTGATACCCAGAAGATGTGGGAGTCAGCTCTCACAGTGAGCAAACCTGCTGTGGGAATGAGGCTCAGGGGCAAGCAAAGAGCAGGAGTGGACAATCCCTCCTGCCAGTGACAGTTAACAAAGTGCCAATGTGTCCAACATCAAGGTGACCTCAAAGACTGGGTCAAGTATCTGGGTCCCCCACCAAGGGCTGCTGGGCTATCTAGGGGCTCTGTATGTATTCCCTCACTTCACATCAGGCCTCCTGATGAATGCTACAACTGTAATCCTGCCTAGCAGGAGGAGAAGCTGAGGCATGGCCACAGGAGACCAGGCAGCCTGGCACTAGAAGCCAGCCCTGGTTTGTCCCCATAGCTTCTACTTTGCAAATCGTGCCCACCTCAAAGAGTTTGTGAGGACCACAAAAGGCCTACCTGGAGCAGGCAGGTATGGAGTGACCCCCAATAAAGACACGTTTGTCATGCTACCTTATTTCTCAGATAAAATGGGGGTCCACTCTCTGCTGGAGGCTGTGGGTTCCCGAAAGACAGATTGGCCTGAATTGGAGCTCCAACAAGCAGCTCTCCACCCCCATACGAGCAGAACTCCTAGAACTGGTGAGGTAGGCTCAGCTCAGACCCTGGACTGGACAGCTCCCAGTTGAATTCTGGGTAATGAAGAGCAGGGTGGGATGGCTGAGGGACCATGAGGAGTTTGGACAGAGAGGGTGAGGGGACTGGCAAATGGCCAGCCCTTGTCTCCACGGTGCCTGCCAGGAGACATTAGAGAGCCTTTGGTGTCTATCAGAGGACCAGATTCCCCATGGTGCTGTTTCTAAGGGGAAAAAAAAATCAAACCCCAGTCATTTCTACAGCAACTGCTTGCTGTGCCCAGCCTCTTGTGTTCTGGCTCTTTTTAGCTGTGTTGCAGCCCCAGTGGCTACTTAGAACTGTAAAGGGAACTGCTTCACATATACGCCCCACCCTCCCATCTGCTCGCTTCTTGCCCTAATAGGAAACATCTCCAGCAAATTCTCCCTAGAGCCTGCTTTGGCATCTGGCTGGGCCAAGCCCTGCCTCCCCTCTCTGGCTGCTACGTCCATCCTTTCTCTGCTTGTTTAGATTGCTGGCATGGCCTATGGGGTCCCCTTATGTCACTTCTACCTAGTTAAGTTCCACTTTGGGACAGTATCAGTGGCAGAGCTTCCCTGTCTCACTGGTGGTTCTCTCCACAGCTCAGTAGGCAGGAACATGGCTCGTCTTCTAGGGCTCCTCTTCAGGTAGATGGATGGCTGTCTTACCCCAGGTCTCCAGAAGAAAGGGAGATGGCAGTCCCTGGAACTGCAGCTAGGAGCTCCGGGAGCAGCTGGGTGTCCATGTGTTAGAGCTACACAGTTGGGGCCAGGGCTGGGTGGGGCAGGCTTCCAGGCCTGGAGGAGGTGTAGCAGGACAGCAGCCTTGGTTTTAGTGTTGAGACCATTTCTCAGGAGCTGAGCCTCTGTGATTAGCCTGCCACTCACATCCAGAAAGGGATTCTCCTGGGGGCTGGAGAGATGGCTCAGCGGTTAAGAACACTGGCTGTTCTTGCAGAAGACCTGAGTTCTAATGCCAGCATCCACATGGCAGCTAACACCTGTCGGTAACTCCAGTTCCAGGGGATCTGACAGCCTCTTCTGACCTCTGCAGGCATTGCACAACACAGGTGCTCTTACTTATATGCAGGCAATACACTCATACACATAAAATAAAAATAATAAAATAAAAGGATTTTCCCTGTGTGCTGAACACTGTGTTGAAATGAAATGCTCAGGAGAGATTCCACGTGTTTGAGGCTGTTGTGTGAAGTGTGCATGGTCTATGAAAAGACCCATCTCTCCTTGAAGTCAATGACCAGTGAGTTAATGGGCACCCAAAGGCCTGGGTAGGTCAGTTTCCTGTTCCTGTTAGAAACATCTAAGATAATCTGTTTTTACAGAGGAAAGGTTGGCCTCATGGCTTTGGGCCTGGGGCAAGGCATTGTGGTAGGAGCCTGTGGCCGAGCAAAAATACTTATCTCTTGGCCAGGAAGTAAGAAATGAAAAAGGGGAAGGGTGGGAGTTCCATAATCCCCTTCAAAGTCATACTCCAAATGGCATGAAGACCCCATTAGGCCCCACCTCTTAAAGGTTCCATCACTCTCTAGTGGCAACAAGCTAGGAGCCAAGCCTTCAATGTCTGGGCCTTTGGAGAATATTCAAGACCAAATTACAGCAAGGCATTTTTTTAAAGCTATGCTAAGATTTATATAACATCAATTTTACCATCTTAACCATTAAATAATTTTGTTATTATTGTGTGTGTATGACGTGTGGGGGAATGCATGCATGCCACAGCACCTATGTGGAGGTCAGAGGACAACTCTGCAGCGTCAGTTTTCTCCTACCTTTACGTGGATTCTGGGGATTAAGCTCAGGCCAGTGGGTTTGTGTAGCAAGTACCTTTATCTGCTGAGCTATCTCACCAGTCCCATCTTAAACATTTAAAAAATTAATTTTTAATTTTATGTGTATGAGTGTTTTGCATATATATATAAAATGTGTGTGTGTGCGTGTGTGTGTGCACCATGTGTATGCAATGCTCATAGGGGCCAGAAGAAGGTGTCAGATCCCCTTGGAACTGGAATTATAGATGGCTGTTAGCCACCATGTGGGAGCTGGGAACTGAACCATGGTCCCCTGCAAGAGCAGCCAGTGCTCTTAACTGCTGAGACATCTCTCCAGCCCATCTTAACCATTCTTAAGTGCACAGCTCATTAAGTACATTCACACTGGTAGTGTAACCATCACCATCATCCATCTCCAGTACACTTTCGTCTTCCAGAACAGAAGCTCTGTAGCCCTTGAATGCCAGCTCCTGTTCCCCCTGCCACCTTTGGCAGCCACCTGAACATAGGATGGCAGAATTCAGCAACACAGCCCGGCCGGCTCTGCAGATGCAACTCTCTGTGCCTTGCTGATGACTCTCTGGAGCTGTTTACTTCATGAACTCTTGTTAAAGGCCTGCTGAGAGCCAGGCATTGCACCAGTGTCTGGGATATAAAGGGGAGCAGAATGCAAGCCTGTTTCTAAGATGGTAGCAGCTTTGCGCTTTCTGGATGCTGCCTACTCTTCTAGGCACCCAGTACCTCCTGTACTGCATAGAGAGGAAGGTATTATTGCATTTATTCCCAGGAAACCAGAACATAGAGTGGTTGAGTGACTTGCCCAAGATCACACAGGTAATAAATATGAGTCAGACTCAAAACCAAGCAGGCCAGCTGCAGAATGCTCTTCTTGCACTGAAGGGTTTGCTGCCCATACAGGGGATGGAGTGTCATTTCTTCCTGCAGCCAGAAGTGGTCTTCACTATAGCCAGGTAGAAGTGATCAAGCACCAGAAACACAGGACAGCTTCAGACCACAGGGAAGTCTGGGAATGAAGCCTCAGGAGTCTCAAGGATTGAAGTGTCTTCCCCATTCCTGCCAGTTCATCACACACACACACACACACACACACACACACACACACACTCTAAGAACTGACATTTTCAAAGCAAGATGCCCTTAGCTTCTGGGGTAAGGGGAGACCTGAGAGTCAAGGATCCCAGGGCAGTTTGTCACCAGGCAAGGAAGAATAGTCACAAGGAACAGGAGGCCAGTGGCAGTCCTACCTGTGGTAGAAGCAGCCATTGCTTTCTGAGACATCAGCCCTCAGGCTCCCTCACATAGATGTGATCCTGTGATCTGTAGGGGTGAGGCAGCACGGGGAGGAAATGCGCAAGGATACAGGTTGCACAGAGGAGAGTATGCATTGTGGGGAGTGGGTATACAATTCCCAGTCATTCCCTGTCTCCCACTACTGCCCCAGGTGGGTAAAAAGGCCTGAACCACCCCTTGCATAGCACCCCTGTTTTGAGCTGTTCCTTGAAGCCTTTTCTCAAAAGCAACTTACCAGTTCGTTGATCCAAATTGAGGCTGTGCTGCCCAGCTAACGAGCTGTGCTGTGGGATGCTGGCCCCAATGAACAAGGGAACCAGAGCTGGGCCTTGGGCAGTAGAGGACAGTGAGGTCATCACTGTTTCCCAGCTTCTCAGTGTGTCTCAGCATCTTGCCCTCATAAGATTCTTTCTTTTGCCTTTTTTTGGAGATGTCCAGGACGGAACTCTGGGCTTTACGCATGTTCAGTGAGTATTGTCATACCAAGCTCCATTCCAGCCCGTTTCTCAAATATCTTCACAATAACCTTAAGTGTTCTCCTGGCAATGTAGTCCCTTTTAAAAAAGGCAGCTCTTTCTGATGAGTGCTGGTGACCCCACCTGCTCTGCCCTGGAGTGCTTGGGTGAGGGCAGAATGGGACAGGAACACAGCTGCTCAGGAATCCTGCCTTTGACGTCTAACTAGGTTTTCCTTCTCTGTATGTCTCATGGTCCCAGGTGCTGACCAGATAGCACCTGGGACCAGAGCCCCACAGAGAAAGGAAAATCCTACTGAAAAGGAGGACCACAGGTAAAGCTTGCAGCCTCCTGCTGCTGCCCCTCTAGGTAGACTTGGGTAGAGCTGGTCCTTGAAGACCTCTCACCTCAGTCTTGCTCAGCTGTCCCTCCAGCTCCAAGGTTTCCACTTTTGAGCTCTGTCCCAAACAATGAAATGAAATAAAGTAAAAAGGAAGGCACTGCAATCTTAGGGGCCTAATTGAAAATAAAATTGCATTTTGAAAGAGAAGTTTTGAGAGCTGAAGATACATAACAAAAAGTAGGTGCTACAGCTGTGTCCTGGTGTCCCTCACCCCTCTGTACACCCAGTTCTGGTGATGGATTAAACCCAAGGCCTCATTCCACCCCTGGGCTATATCCCAAGCCCATTATTCAATTTTTATTCTGAGGCAGGGTCTCGCTAAGTTACCTTAACTGGCTTGAGCTCATTTTTGTAGCTCAGACTAACTTTGAACCTGCCATTCCCCTACCTCAGTCTCCCAGGTAGTAAGGATTATAGACCTGCACCACTAGGCTAGGCTTTACAACTGGCTTTTAAATTTTATTATTATTATTGTAATTATTGTCATGTGTGTATGATGTATGTATGTGGGTGTGTACATGCCACAGAGTGCATGTGGAAGTCAGAGGATAATTTTGTGCAGTCAGTTCTCTCCTTTCATCAGGTTTCCACGATTAGTGCCTTAGCTGCAGAACTATCTTCTCAGCCCCACTGCTGTGTTTTTCTATGCCAGTGGATACATCACATACCCATTCCCAATGATCTTTCTGTACACCCTAAGCAGTATTTCGCTGGTGAGTTCTCCTTGGCCCATTGCAGTGTATCACCTTAGTGTCTACAGCTGTGACATACACCATGTTTGTCCATTCTTTAGAAAAAGGGTGCTGTTCTAATCTCATATGAACCCTCTGGCAAATAACCGGAGAAATGGCAACATGTTGAGACTTCAGCTTAGTGATGTGAGAAAGTGGCTGGGGAGTGGGATGCTGAGCTGGTATGGCTTGAATCTAAAATGCTCCCTAGAAGGCTCATGTGTGGAAGGCTTGGCTACTGATGGGCTTTGGGGAAGTTACTGCATGGATCTTGAGGGCTCTGACCTAATCAGTGGATTCATTAATTGATGTCTTTTGTATGGCTTTTTCTGGGGAGATGGAAACAAGTATCTATTTACCCCAGATAGTGCCAAAGAAACAATTCCATCCAAGTCTAGTCTGCTGAAGCAATGAGTTTATGTGGCTTGCTTTTAGGAGCATGGGTGAGCTGTCACAGGAGTGTAGGTAGCCTCAGGACAGCTGCTTCACTGAAAAGTCCTGCCCCCCCATGGGTGCCGACTTTCTGAGACTGCATAGATGGAGTCGCCCCCTCAGGAAACTCTCCACCCCTCTATAGACTCTAGCACCCCCCAAGCCCATGTGACACCAAGGAGAGATGCAGAGGGAGTGGCTGGAAACACAGGTGAAGGGCTGATGCCTGCCCCCTTTCTATGAGGGAATGTTAACAGGCCCAAGTTTGTAAAAGTCTCCTGTGGGCAATTATAGTCACTCTGACTGCAAGGCTGTAATGCTATGTCATGCAAGGAGGACAGTTCTACAGTGATGGCTTTGTTGGAAGGTGATAGAAATCTGGGTCCTGGGACGCCAGTTGGAGGAAGTAGATCACTGGATAGATATACTTTGTCACACCCCTAACTTCCTGGCTACCATGAGAGGATCAGCATATTCCCCTAGCTCTGCCCACCATGATGATCTGCTTCACCATAAGCCACAGCAATAAGGCCCAAAGTGTGGACTCAAACCTCTGAAACCATGAGTTCAAATAAACCTCTTTCCCTGTTTCCTTCTTTAAACTGATCAACACATAGGTCATAACAATAAGGGTCATCATGACATGGGAGTGCTGTTCTGTACTAGACTTGGTGCTGAGAATACAGTGACATCAGCAGAAACCTACATGGCCCTGTCTATGGGTGCTCAGTACCTCTTGAATAAGATAGGCCTACAATCAGATAACCTACCCACAGAGGTGAAGCTTCTGTAAGGGGGAGCAGTGGGTAGGAGAGGCATCAGGAACTGACAGCCAGAGGACTACATTTAGCTGGGAAAGAGCCAGGGCTGAGTGGGCAGGTCAGGAGGGCCATCTCTGGAAAGGCTTCATCTTTATTCTCTGAGCAGTGGGATGTCTTGAAGGACTTTACTTACAATCATACCCGCCTTTAAAAACCATTGCTGCAGTTGTTGTAGACAGTACAGGTATGAGGACATCTGTCAGAAGGCAGTGGTCCAGGTAAGGACTGATGGGAGCTTGAGCTCAGAGTCACGGCTGATGGAGACAGAACACAGTGGATGGATATGAAGTGTGTTTAGAACTAAAGGTGGAAACTGGGTCACAGATGGGCTGTGGGGTTCCTGGGTCTAGCAGCAGAGATGGGGTATTGATCACTAAGTTGAAGAGGAAGCCCCCTCCAGTGGAGGGTCAGAGTGTTGAGTCTGTTCTTGTCCATGTTTTTAGAGGGCTTTGAAATACCCAAGGGCTGATGCCACTTAAGCCATTGTCACTATGGGTAGAGTTATGTTGGAGAAAGGGTGTTAATCATGTGCCTCGTGTGGAGAAGAGGTGACCTCAGAAGACTTATACTAGGGAAAGGAGAGCTCTCCGGCTGAGCCTGAGGGTTTTGACAACTTATGGTTCATTGATGAGGTGACAGAGGTGTACAGGCCTTTCCCTGCATGTGCTACGCTCTCCCTCTACATATCCCGTTACCTTTATCTGGAACATTCTTCCCCTTTCCTACATTCCCTCCTCTTAGACCCAGCGCAAGTATGTACTATTGTCTATATCATTACCTCTTCTGTCCCTAGAGCCCTTATCAACATGACTTGGAAATGTTGGTCTATGCGTCTACCTCTAATCTGAGGACCCCATGTCTTGGTCATTACTGTTACCCCTCCACTTGTCAGGGTGTCTGGTATATGGTTAGCCATGAGTTTCAGTCCAGGTTCAGCCTCTGTAGCAAAGAGACCAGAAATACACAAGACTAAATGCATTGATTGTCCTTTCTTTCCCCTCAATCAATCAGGCTATGCCAGGCAAAGGAGGTCATTGTTTGGATCCTTTGTGAATTTTGGTGAATGGTCCTCACCCAGGCTCTGTCAAGTCCCAGGTATTGTCCTAGCCCCCACGATAGAAGTTGGTCTGTTAGTCAACTTTCAGTTGCTATACTAAAATAGCTGAGATAACGAACTCAAAACAAAGATTTATTTTGTCTCACAGCTTCAGAGGCTTTCAGTCTGTGGTCAACTGGCCCTGCTGTCTTGGGTCCATGGTGGGGAGGTGGTGGTAAAACAAAGCTGTTTACTTCATGGTGGCCAGGAAGCAAAAAGAGAGTGAGAGAAGAGCCTAGACTCCCACAACTCCCTTTAAGGGCACACCCCATTTACCTAGCTTCCTCCCACTAGGTCCCACAACCTCAAGGTTCCATTGCTCCTCCATAACATCATGAGCTGGAGTCCAAGTCTTCAACACATGGCCTTTGGAAAACATTTATGATTCAAGCCATAAAACTGGGTCACTGCCATGTCTGCTTTCCAGACTGTAGGAAAGGAAAAGAGCCAAATCCAGAGAAAGCAACTAGATTTAATTTGGAGGTAATGTAGAAGTTTCAGGAATATGTCAGTTTTACTCACAGAATATTGGTCCAAACAGTCCTGTTTCCCTTCTGACTTCAGAGGAGGCAGGGAATGTAGCTTCCAGGTGGGTGGCTAAGTGCCCAGAAGAAGAGAAATATCAGGTGAACAGCCAGCAGTCTACCCAGGTGGTGGGCAATGCATCATTACTGAATTAATGGGTGATTGGTTAGCAACATGCATGCCACAGCCTGAGATCTGGACCTAGCCCTCAATCCTTAATGGGAGTGTTGATCGATCTAATCTCTTTGTGTTTTGTTTTTTTTTTTCCAGGATTAAGCTCAAGTTTTCTTTATTGAAATGTCAATCATTTCTATAATGCAGGCTCTGTGGCATTACAGGAAAAAAGCCATGTACTTGGTATTACAGTCTCACTTGTTCTGAGAGGTGCCTATAGAAACATTAACTCCCAGAACCACAGATTGCACACCTATAAGATAAAGGCTATTCTATCTACTTTACAGTGTTGTTGTGGAGATTAAATAAGACCATATCTGGAAAGTCTGAAAACTTTTGGGTATGACAGGTCTGGTGGTGACTGCCTAGTAGATACTATCCTCAGTTAGGGTGGCTGGCTGCTTTTGGCTACCTCTACCTGGCCTCTGATCCTCCAGCAGGCACACCAAGTTCCACAGGAGGAAGCCCAAAGTAAGCCTGGTTCAGTAGCCTCAGCTCACACTATGTTAACTATCACAAGGTATTATGTGACTGTTCCTGGGGACAGGTAAACAACTATTCACTCCAGGTAAGGTACTGATGACAGACCAAAGAAACAGTTCCACCGAAGTCTAGCTTGGGGGACCAATGAGTTTATTGGGATTACTGACAGGAACATGGGTGAAGGCTCCTTACAGGAGCATGAGTAACTCAAAAGGCAGCTACATCACTGGAAAGCCCACCCCAGCATGGTTGACACCTCACGACAGCTTCATCACTGGAGCTCCCTGCACAAATTGTAGTCAGCTCTACCACAGTCCCCTGGCAATTATTTACTGTTTTTATAAGCTTGCAGGGAGAGAGCCTTGTTGAATCTTGTAGTTTTCTGAATTTCCTGAGCCTCAGAGTTTCAAGGCTTCCTGAATCTTAGGAGCTTTTCTCCTCCCTCCAGGAGAGAAGGCTTCAGTTCAGAGGTTGTAGCTACACAGCACTCCACCCCTTCTTCTGGCACCTAGATTGTTTCCACCTTTTCTCCATGTCCCTGAGCTTCAGAGGGAGGTGGTACAGATATCTAATTATTCTCTTCCATCTACAGCTAATCACTGGGCCACTATGTCACAGCAAAAGTCACCTATTCTCAGGAGCCTAACTGGTTAGAAGTCCCTATGGTAACTTCCACCCACTACATAAAAGAAACTTCCCTCCACAGTTGAGGCTCTATGGACATAAACACAAATATTTAGAAGGTAGTTTGACAGGCATGTCACATCTATTCAACAAAACAATACCAGCTGTTTCCCCACTGGGGCTCGTGACCTCCTCCAGCTCTGTGCTTTTGCTCTGGCTTACAGTTCCAGGCATGAGTTCCCTTCTGTGGAAAAGACCTTAAATCCAGTTAGAAAGCAGTTGGTCACACCCATAATGGCAGTGCCACTATTTCCCATCAGGTATATATTGCCTAGTACAGTATATACTGTAGCACTCAGGGTTCATTACCAAGCAGGATTGTTGGTGACATTTCTCCCTTAGCAGCCCACATAGGCCCTTCTAGCATTGCAAAACCCAGTCAGTGGGGAAGAACAGTTTAATTTCTCTATGCCTAGCAGCCAAATTATGTGGTATCTTCAGCAATAGTCTTACTGTCTAGTTCTGGCATTCAGCCAACAGCAGTGGTAACAGCCTTATGGTTTGTGGGGCTTCAAGGGCCTCCTGGGCACTGGGATTTTTTTTCCAATGGCTTCTAGGAGTCCCTTTTCACCTATGTAGGATGCCTTCATTCAAACTCTAACTACTGTTTTAGCTGTTTTTCCAGATGCTTTCCCAAATCTGTGAGACACTCAAGGGTTAGAATTATATAAATGAAACCTTTTTATAGAGGGTGAGCAAGATCTTTGAAGGTTCACCACCATCCATTCCAAGCAAGTACCAATTGGTCTTGGGAGTCAGTAGCTAGTGGGATACTTTAAAACACGTGGTATCAAAGTCCAATAAAGCCCAGAAAGAGCTCATCACTTGTATCAGTTGTTTCCTTAAAAGAGCAGTGTGGGGTTCTGCTAATGGGAGGCACTAACTCCTGTGGTGCCTCATAGTCACTCTCCACAAGCCACCCTGCCTCCTCATCCTGTGCTGCTATTGATGCTATAGGGTTGTGGTACATCTCCCTGTCCCCAGTGGTCTCACCAGGGTTGGCTTGTGGTACTTGGCCCAGCACAGGTCCAAGGAGCAGGGTCATGTCTGCCCATGGCACTCAGTCCTCCAGTTCTAACAGACTTGGGGCCAGAAAGGTTCTGAGATGAGCAACAGTCTTCATTCCTAGTATACTTTCTTGCAGGACAGAAACGTAATGTGCTCTGGGGGATAACTGCCCACCACTAAGACAAGCTTAATTGCCTTCACCTGTGTGCTTTATTGTTTATGTCTTCTGTGAATTGTTGCTCATGCCTTAAAGCTATCCAGAAGCTTGCTAGCACAGCATTTGGCTTTCTCTCAGTTTGACTCATAAATCTTGCCACATTAGCCTTTGAGTGAGTTGGACAGATCCCTTTGTTCTCTCGTTCCTTCTTGATTGCTTTAGCACTATATGAACTCAATTTACATGTCAGTCTAAGCCATTTAGATTTGCCAGAGCCTCCTCTACCTCATAAAGATCATGACCCACCACAGGCTCAACAAAGCCGCAGAAGCCCTATTCCAGTCCCAAGGTCTCTGATGAACCAATCTCTTTTTTAACTCTCCTATGAACACAGTCCTATGTGGCTCAGTGAACTGGGCCTCAAACACTGGGCTTCAGTAATGTCTCCTCTCTGCCATCTTCCAGTCTCAGATATTCACAGGGATCTCAGCTGGTGATAACCAAGTGTCCCTAGGGCTCATATGAGCCAGGCCATTGGGGACTGATTTCCCTCCTATTGCCTCAGGTTGTGCAACCTTTGTCTAAGAGAAGAATGAGTTGTTTTATCACTCAGTTTCTTCTCTTTACAGCACTTAAACTGATCCCATCCACCCCTATGTTCCACAGTCTCACAAGCCGGACTGTTGGAGACTCTTGTTCTTCACTTAAAAGTCTTCCCCAATTCAAGAAGTTCAGAAGCAGTTTACTCCCTGATAACCAGTACTGTGTACCAGGCCCTTATGAAGATTATTAAGGCGCCCATCTATACGCTGAATCGTGGGTTCTTCTCTTCTTTAGTATTAGAGTTGGCCCCGTATTGTCCATCAGTTGTACTTCAGTCTCTCAAGCTTCAATGTCAGATTCTTCCCATGAGTTCCAAGATTTTGGATCCCAGGAAGGGCCTTTCAGCACCGATATAACTTGTACTCTTTCCCCTTGTGTCCTTCCAGATGTAAACAAGCACCTTCACCTTATCCCCCCAACCTTTCCTCACCTTTCTTGTCAAATTAGAGACTGATACCAAAAATGGCATCTGCATGTCTTCTCTTCACTCTGATTCTTCCCTTACATGGACAAGTTCCTTCTAGACAGACAGCTCAGCGTCAGTTGCATGTCTTACAGCAAAGGTCACACAGCTAGCTGACACCATAGTCAGCCTACGATCCTGGCTCATATGGGCTGCTTTTGGGGACTATAATATATTCTCTAATCCATCAGCCATTTGGGGAGCATTCCTGCACTCTCATGGTGGACCTCATTCATCAAGGAGACATGCCACCCCATATGTAAATGAAGATGGTCACCCTGGTATTCCTTCCAAGGATGCTCCATGCCCAGAGAGCTTAGTTTTGGCAGAATATCTTATCGCCTATTGCAGGAAGTATACACTACTAGAGCAAGGAGGCACAACATCCCATATCACAGGGGGAAAAGTAGTTATAATGAGATTGCTCCTGTGGCTGCTCCACCTTCAGACAGATCAGCCTCAGTTACACATAATGCCCATTACCGAGACCATCCAACCACTTCTTCCCAGACTCATCTTTGGTTCTGTCAGTCCCTGTTTAGGCCCCAAATGTGTTATGTGACTTTTCCTGGACAGACGTGAACAAATGTCTATTCACCTCAGATAGGGCACCACCAACAGACAAAAGAAACAATTCCACCCAAATGTAGCTTGCTGAACCAAGGAGTATATTGGGGTTACTGACAGGAACATGGGCGAAGGGCTACTTACAGCAGCATGGGTGAGTCGAAGGCAGCCATATCACTGGAAAGCTCACCCCAGCATGGGTGACAACTCATGGTGGCTTGTTGGTCCACCACAGAGTCTTCTTCTAGCAGTTGCATACTGCTTTCATAACCTTGGGAAGAGGACTGTGAATCTTGTAAATTCCTGAGCTTCCTGAGTCTTAGGAATTTCCTCCTCTCTCCACCAGGGAGTGCTTCATTCAAGGGGCAGAGAGACAGAACTTGCCTCTTAAGGGGAGGACCAGCCAAGTTGCATTGCAAAGGGTGTATACATAGAGAGTAGAAAATTGGGGCCATGTGTGAAATCCACTAATGGGTTAATGTGCTGTTCAATATAGGCCTGTCTTTGTTACATGAGGATAAATGGGTCGCAAGAAGTGGGGATGTTGGGGCTGGAGAGATGGCTCAGCGGTTAAGAGCACTGGCTGCTCTTGCAGAGGACCCAGGTTCAGTTCCCAGCACCCACATGACAGCTAACAACTGTCCTTAACTCCAGTTCCAGGGGATCCCATATCCTCTTCTCACCTTGGTGGGCACTGCACAGCACAGGTACACTTATCTACTTGCAGGCAATACACTCATATACACAAAATAAAAATAATAAATAAAATATTAAAAAAAAGAATTGGCGATGTTGTAAAATGCTAATCTCTAATGCATGCCCCATATACTATAGATCATTGATGATGATGATGATGATGATGATAGCGATAGCTACAAGTGCCCATACACTAGATAACATTAATGGCTATACCTCTGACAATTTGAAGTTTGTAGATAACCAAATATGCCTATAATACAGCACAGGACTCTGATTTTCTTCCTCAGGGGCTCATCAGTCCATCCCAGTCTTTAGGGAGCCCCCACCCTTACCCTTCCTCTTCCTCTTTCCTCACAGCCCCATGCCCCCCCCTTTCTGTCTCTGACTGTGTAGGCCAGTAGGCTAGTCATATACAGTCATACACATAGCCTGGCTGCCTTATCGTCTGATAGTAATGACTGTTTCCTGCAGCTCAGATCACTACATTGTGGCATTATCCTAATAGGCTCTGTCTTCTGGGAAGGGCTCCAGGAGAAAAATGGGAAGAAGCTCACCTGGGCCCAAGAGCATAGGAGGCCTGCAGGCCTCCAACCAGATGCCACAGGGCTGCTGGAGAACCACATAGCCAGACCCAATTCCTGCTCCCTTCCTTCCTCACTACAGATATACTGCCTAGACATACTGATGCCAGCAATCTATTGCTGCCCTGCTAACCCACCCCAAAGCTCCATGGATAGCCAGACCCAATTCCTGCTCCCTTCCTTCCTCACTACAGATATACTGCCTAGACATACTGATGCCAGCAATCTATTGCTGCCCTGCTAACCCACCCCAAAGTTCCATGGTATGCTCATCAAGTTATGCTCATCAAGTTATGGGAGCCAGGAATTTGAATAGGAGGGTTAGAATCTTCAGGAAGTATTTTCATTCCCATGTCTGCTGATACTGACCTGGGTTGTCACAAGGCCTCTTTTATGCATAGCTCATGTGGGCTAGTGGGCATCCTCACAGTATGGCAGCTGGGTTCAAGCCAAAGACACAGAGTATAAATGCCACCAGCTTCCTGAGCCCGGAAAACAACCCAGCTCTCCCATCCCTCTCTGTTGGTGTCAGTCAGAGGGCAGCTTTAAGAGGATTTCCGTGTTCATATTTCATAGCTAATAACCTTATTGACTCAGATTCATTCTACTGGCTGCACTTGAAGAGGACCCAGGTTCAATTCCCAGCACCCATATGGCAGCTTACAACTGTCAGTAACTCTAGTTCTAGAGGAATCTGACACTCTTTCCTGGCCTCTGCAGGCTTTGCATGACACCTATGCACTTACACACATGCAGGCAATATACTCATACACATAAAATAAAAATAATAAAAATTACAATACCTCTATTTGGAAAAAATGTTGGAAAACAAACAAAAAACAATTTCTCTGCTTACTTTTATAACAGGCTTCCCTCTGAGTGTGAACATCGCTGGCCACTTACACTGTATCTTTTTCCCTTAGGTTCTCTCAGGGACCCATGCCTCCTTCATGCAGTCAGGGCATCATAGGAGAAGCGATCCACATTTAGCTCCAAGGATGGGCTTCATTACTTAACAATTACCTCATTCTCTTCATTTCCTTTGTCAGTCATTGATTTGTGTGTGTGTGTGTGTGTGTGTGTGTGTGTGTTCTACACAGTCCAATATGGGTAAATCTAAGACTCCTGTTTGGAATGCTAGGGCAGAAATGTTCTTTCTTCTCTGAATATGTGGTGTTTGGATGTGAAAACTGGACCTGCCACTGCTGTTCTGTCACTATGAGGGCTGTTGGCCTTGTGCTAAAGCTCATATTGTGGAAGACAGAGCAGAGAGGCAAAAAACATGGAATTTCTAATGAATTTTTGAACCAGGGACTCAAACCAACCCTGAATGAATAATAATAATAATAGTAATAATAATAATAATAAAACCCATTAATCTGCAGAAGCACTTACCTCACTCCAGGCACTTTAAATGTGGAATCCCTGTTAAATCCCTTGTAGTAACCTGCCTGGATATTATTCCAGCTTGCATCTTACAAAGGACGAAACAGGCCTTATAAGATTTGGTTGACAGGGTCTGCCAATGCAGAATGACTTGCTCACACAGCCATTGATGCTATAACATTCAGCAGTCTGGTCCTTCAGCCAATACTCCTAACCACTACCCCATACTGCCTTTCTGGGCTTTTCCGGTAATGTAAACCCATCAGTTGGTTACTTCCAAAATAAGAGCCCCAGTAGGGGACCTTTCCCCGACAGTGTGGAATGCCCCCGTGTTGTGAGCAGCAATGTGATCTCAGCATAGAGGAAACCACTACTGAGTCTGTCCCCTGAGTCCTGCAGGAAACTACCCTTGGCATTGGGAATATACACACCTGTAGGGCATGGTGTCCTGAAGGAGCAGGTGTGTCTGCCAGGCCTGTGGGGAGTCATCAGTTAGACAAAGAACACCTGAGCCTGGGCCCCTTACTCTGTTCTGCTTCCTCCTGTCTGCCCTGTCCCTGATCCTCCGGGAGGCTTGGGCTCACCTGAGTCACCTCCCATCTGTTGTTGTGTGGCCACCTGAGTAAACCCAAAGTGGTTTCTCAAGATGTCTTGGGACTAGAGTCCTTTCCTGGTGTCCAAAGGAGAGCTGTCAAGTCTTCCTTTTCACCCACACTTCCTGTCCAAGCCCAGTGAAGAGAAAGCTTTGGAGCTTGGGGATTTCCTGGAAATTCAGTTTTTGTGGCAGTCCTGGCATAGTTCCAAGACATCAGTAATTTTCTATCAGGTGTCTTGTGTGTCATCTGTTCACTCACTTGCTTGACACCACCACATCACATTCTCTGTAGCCAGCAAGGTACAGTTGGGGGGACATTCTTATATTGTTGAAACAAGAGAAAAAGCCACGAGCAGTTCTCCCATGGCAAAGACAATTTTTCAATTTTGTTTAATACATTCCAGTCCTTGTCCACATGCGTAAATATTTTTAATCTCCCTGCACAGTATGCGCTATTTTTGTAATCTCACTTTAAAGTACTTTCCCACCTCTCTGTGTAGCCATGATTAGACTTTTTCTTCTGGCTACATAAAACTGTGGCATATGGATGACACCAAACTGCGAGCTTTTGGAGCAGACACAGTGAACTTAGCAGTTACAGTAAATTCTATTTTAGAGGTAGGGTAAAAGGGCTGGGGGATGGCTCAGTAGGTAACGTGTTTGTTACACAAGCATGAGGACCTGAGTTTGTATCCTCAACACCACACCTATGGAAAAGCCAGGCATGCAGTACATGTCTTTAACTCTAGTGTTTGGGAACAAAGATAGGTGGATCCCAGGGGCTCACTGGCCAGCCAGTCTGGCTAAAGCAGGGAGCACCAGGTTCAATGAAAGGCTCTGTCTCAAAGGAAAAACATAAGATGGAGAGCAACAGAGGAAGGTATCTGAAGTCAGCCTCTGGCCTCCACACACAGAACAAACAGGTGGGTGCATCTCCCCCACAGGCATACACCACACACACCAAAAAACCAAAAATCAGAAAGTAGACTGAAAAAAGTGCCACTGGCCACATGCCACTGTAAGAGTAGGCTTCTTTGAGATCTTCAATTTCATTTTCATATTCATAATCTCATTTGCCAAGATTCTCATCCAGTCCAGATTACTTGGGAAGACTGTCCCCTATCAGTCACTTTCATAGCCCTATAGGGCCCCCTTCACTCATTAGTCCTCACTGTGTGTTCTGAGGACTTTACTCGTTCCCTCACCCTTCCATCCACCCAGTAGCAGACTCCAGGCATTACTTTAATGCCGTAAGTGGGAAAATAACGTGCTCTCACAGCACACCTGTGGGATTTGGACCCTGACATTCTAATGCCAGAGTCCACCTGTGCCCATGGTGACATCTAGCCTCAGCCTCCATCCCCTGTCTAGTAACTGACACCATAACATGGCATTCTGTGATTATCTTTCTTGCTACCTTGTGAGAATCTTGATAGCCAGGACCATGTCCTTCTGCAATGGCACCCATAGATTTTTTTGGTCCCCAGCAAATGATAAATAAATGCTAGCTGAGTCCATCAGGGGCTGGCATGAACTGGGTATGGTTTTTAGGAAAGGTCATTGTAGTTTGGGCTGCTATAACTGGGTGGTGTATAAACCACTGGCATTTATCTGTCACAGCTCTGGTGACTGGAAGTCTGAGCACTGCATGCCGGTATGGGTAGGAGCTGGTGAGGCTCCTTCCTGTTTACATTCCTACAAAGGGAGACTTAGAGGACACTAGGGGTTTGTGTGGGTCTCTCTGTCTCCTATGAGGACCAAGTCCCATCATGGGCTCCAAACCCAGGAGCTCGGAGAAACCTAATTACTCCCAAAGGCCCCAAGTGCAAATAGTACCATCACATTAGAGATCAAGATCTCAACATGTGAATTTGGACACCGGGCACAAGCATTTAGCTACAGGAAGCAACTTTGCACCTGGAAATGACGCTTTGGGGTCAGGTCAAGGTTGGAGATGTTCTGCTATGACATGTGACCCATGTCAGAGGTCCACTGGTCTCCATTGCAAACCAAGGAAAGAATGCAGGGCACCTGGTCTCCTTTATTGTTGTATGTAACCACAGCTTGGGGCACCTGAGGATAGTTACTCCCAAATACTCCTAGTGACTGCCTCCACCTGACCATGACCTTCACCCAGTGTTGGAGGCCCCGGGCACCTGCTCCCAACTTGATCTGATAAGCAGAGGGCAACTTGACTTTAACACATAATAGGATTCCATAATGTTATTAATCAGGTGATCAAATGGGGTTCAGTCATGAGCCTAGTGTGGGGATTGGCCACACCATTAAGGAAAGAGGCCAACACTGGACTCCATTCTCAAAGCCTGCAATGCTCCTGGAAGAGCATTCTTGACTTCATCAGCCTCTCCCATGCTCTTGACCACAGAAAAGCTCCTGGCAGCTGCCAACTTTGGCAGAACCCCTCTCTGTTTTTAATCTCACTGTCTTCCCATCCATGGAGATATCATCTGGTCGGGTTGCAAATTCTGAGGGGATAGAAGCTGTCTCATCCTCTCAAGCAAATGTCACCCCTGAGACCCTGCCTACTTCCCCCTAAGCTGATTGTCCTCAGTGTAGGACCTGCTCGATGGGAACAAGAACAAAGCTCAGTCCTTTAGGCCCTCCATGCTGCTCTGGGCCTCCCTGCCCTGCTCACATCTCCTCTCAGGCTCAGAGCCAGGGAATTAGGACATTCTCTGAGGTTAAGTGTCTGCTCAAACTTAACATCTTGGGGAGACCCTTAGGGAGATCTCAGGTGTCCAGCTCTGCTCTGCAGCTCCTAGCCCCCCAGAGTCCCTCCAGGTCCAGAGATGGAGGACAAAGGGAAGTTGAGGGTAGAGAATTGTTAAGAAGCCTGGGTGGCTGATGCAATGCCCAACACCATTAAATTTAATGATCAGTTCCGGACGACTTGGCCTCCAGCAGGACAATCAACCTCAAGTCAAGGTGGAGGTGCTGAGAAGGGCAGAGGCAGGGGCTGGTCTCATTTCCATCGTCCTCTCTTCAGTGAAAGCTGCTGACAGAACAGAAGCCCCAGCAGCCATAGTGAGATGATAGATGCCAATGGGATGCTGACATCCCTGTGGGTGGTGTGATATCTTTATGAGGATATCTGTGCTATTTGCAGTGTATAAAACTCTCTATAGATCCTTCCTACCACTTTTCCAGGGTGTAGAATCAAAGGCACTGGAGAATTTGTTCCTCCAGAACAATTTTGAGGAATGTAAGCATGATGAAAACATAAGAACTACCCACCTTTTCCTTGAAGTACACACATTGGATTTATAATTTATTATTTATTTTTATTTTATGTGTATAATGTCTGCATATAGGTGGGTGCACCTGTCTCATGCAATGCCCTTGGAAGTCAGAAGAGGGCGTTGGAGCCCCTGGAACTGGGGTTATAAATGGTTGTTAGCTGCCATGTGGGTGCTGGGTATCAAACCCAGGTCCTCTGCAAGAGCAATCAGTGCTCTTAAACCGCTGAGCCATTTCTCCAGCCCCACACATTGGGTTAATATAACGTGGTCATGGAAGTTCCTTGCCCGCCAGGGTGTGAAGATGTGGGACTGTGCTGGGTGTACAGGATGCTCTCAGGAAGAATGAATGACTCAGTGCAGTTGTACACAAAGACACAGTCTCTCTTTAGGCTTTTGCTGGTGTTGGAACTTGGGGTGTTGCATGTGCTTTGCAGGCATTCCACCACTGAGCCACGTGCACATCCGAGTTGGGCCTTTCAGTTCTTCCTTTATGCCTTTCTCTGCCTGCCTAGCACAGCTTTCTCCTCAGACTATGCTCCAAGGTGAATGACCTGAGAAGCCAAGTCATGGCCCCAGAAACCCTGTTTGTTTTTAAGGCTCCGGTCCCCGGGGCTTTTGTCTGAAACATTTATGATCTTGTAGGAATAATCACCCACTAATGAAAGATGATGACCAGACAGCTGAATTAGAATCTTGGGTGTCAGGGCCAGGACACTGCATTTTTAGCACAATCTGCACTGTTTCTTTTACTCCAAAGCTTTGAGAATTAGAGCTTCCTAGGGTTGAGTGTGACCCTGAACCTGATCTGTATTTATCTCATTCTGCCCACACCAGGCCACCTTTGTCAGTGGGGACTGTTTCTTGGGGGTGTGTCTTGCCTTTCTAAATGACTATTCAGTGGGGTCAGGGCTTCTCTGTCATTTCCTTCCTGTCCCCTGGAGCTTATGTTCAGGGTCAGACCCTCAAGAAGGCTGTGCTCAACAGAGCCACGGAGGTACTCAGCTGTCATTCATTGCTACAGATACAGCTTAATGACTATAGTGCCGGCTGTGGGTCACATCTGGCATCAGGCCTGACTTACCCACCTAGTGCTCAGGAGCATGCTTTGTAGCAGCCCCTTATTGAAGGGCAGAGGGGCCCTTCACCTCCCTCAAGTTCCAAGAGGCAGCAAGATCCCTTTTCCCAACCCAAACCTGCCACCTTCTACAGCTCACATGAGAGGCACATGAGAAGCTGAACCCCATGAGAGCTCAAAGGATGGACTTTTCCAGCACCCAGGTTCTATCCTCGTGAGCAGAACCACCCCCTCTCATGAGGGGTGGCTGCATGGCACACTTCTGGATGCTTCTCTTCTCATTCCTGAGAGAAGTGGGGGAGGGAATGGGAACTAAGCTCTGGGAACTCTGCCCAGAGTTCCACCCCAAGCAAGCCCCTTGGGGACTTCCAGGGGAGGGAGGCAGGGCAGAGTACAGGCCTCTTTCTCCTCTCCACTGCTGCCTGGCTCAGGCCTGTATCCTGAGCTCCTTGGGGGAAGGGTACGGATGCCTCAGCAAGTGGAATGGCAGTCAGAGAGACTGTGCAGGCAAACTGGTACTGCATGGCTTTGCTGTGACTCTCGGTGGGAAGGTCTAGCTGCTCCCCGGCCTTCTCTGTCAGGGTCATGGCAGGATATGCAGAACACACATTCATGCCTATGTACCAGCTGGTGCTCTGGGCACCCCCTGGAGTGACATGCCCAAGGCCCAGGCTCCAAAGCCAGCCCTGAAGTCATGAAGGAGAAGCTACAACACTACTACATTGAGTAAAAGGCCAGACTCCTGGACACTCGAGTTACTGATAAAGTTGGGTGGGGTTTTTTCTTTTCTTTCCTTTTCCTTCCTTTCTTCTTTCCTTTCTCTTTCCTTCTCTTCCTCCTCCTTTTGTGTGTGTATATATATGTGTGTGTTATATGCACACATGTATGTGCAAATGTATACAAAGACAGAGGCCAGAGGAAGAGGGCGTCTTCCTCTATTGCTCTCCACCTTATTTTTGGAAACTGGATCTCTCTCCGAACCTGAAGCTCTGCATTTTGGCTGGGCCGGTTGGCCAACGAGCTCCTAGGATCCACCTGTCTCCACCCCTACCCCTAATCTGGAGTTGCAGGCACCAGTGGCCATGCTTAACTTTTACGTGGGTGCTGGGGGACTGGAACTCAGGTCCTCTTGCTTGCATAGCAAGTTCTTTTACCCACTGAGTCATCTCCCCAGCTTGGTTGGGTGGTTTTCTGATGCTGTGTCTGTGAAGCAAATCTCTGCACCTCTCCGAGCTAGTATTCTCAAACCTGGTTCTGCATTTGTGTCAGTTGGGGGAATGTTTGCTTTCTGTTTATTTTTGGTGCTGAGGATGAAGCCCAGGGCTTCATGTTTGCTAAGTGTGGGGTCTATCACTGAGCTACATCCCAGCCCCTGTTTTAGTTTTTTTAAATAAGCAATTCTCAAATTCATCCCTGCGTCTTCAGTGGGCCGGAGTGGAAGCCCTGGAATCTGGATCTTTAGGAGCCTCCGTCTGAGAAATCTGAGAATTCTGATGTGCATACTGCTTTGGACCTTGTCTTTTTTTTTTCTGTTGCTATAATAAAATGTCCTGGGGAAAAAAGCAACTTAAGGGAGAAAGGGTTTATTTTGGCTCACAGTCGAGGGTCCGATACATCGTGGTGGGGAAATCAAAGTAGCAGGAGTCTGAGGCAGCTGGTCACACTACATCTATATGAAAAAGCAGAGGGATGAAAACATGCTTGGCCAGTGCTCAGCTCCCTTTCTCTCTTTCATTGAGTTGAGGACCTCAGGCCCAGGGACTGGTCCAGCTCACAATTAAGATGGCTCTTCCCACTTCAACTAACACAAATCAAGATAATCCCCATAGGCATGCCCAGAGGCCCATCTCCCATGTGATTCTAGATACTGTCAAGTTGACAATTAACACTGACCACTACAGATTCCTTCCCTACTGCCTCTTCATTTTACAGAAAATCATGACGTCCATTTGTCCCCTATCTGGTTACTTCACCCCCTTCCCTCCTTGACAAACACCCAAAGGAAGAGCCTCTTCACCCCTCCTACAGTCCTCAGTCCTTGCTATTCTCAGATCTGACACCCTGCTCTGAGCCCCATCATCTTCTCAGCAAAGGTCACACCCGGTCAGGTGTGATTCCAATGGCATTGCTGTAGTGCATGACCCCGTCCCTCACGTTCTCTTTCTGGGGACCCTCTGCTCCTGATTTTGGGACACCTTCTCTTTATAACCAGAGTCATAGGGCAAAAGCCATAGCTCTGGGAATCCCAAAAGGCTAGGCTCAGCCACCTGTCCAAATATGTCAGTTAAAGAGAGAAGTAAAGGTATGAAGCAGAGAAAGGGTATTCGAAGAGAAGAGGGATGGATAAAGGGGTGCGTGCAGTGACTTCAAGTCCATCTGATACTGGCAGGAGCTTTAGAGTTAAATAGAGGAAGGTTGGGGCTGGCAGCAGGTAGGTATAATGAAGCAGTTCTGAACAAGGACTGGTGTGGCTGAGAATTGTCTCAATTTGGGTTCTGTTAAGTGGTCCAAAGAAGTCTTTATTGTTTGAGAGGGCAAACTGGTTCTCAGAGGAGGATTGCTCCAGCTCCAGGGTGCAGTCTCAGCCTGTGGACAATTGCCCTCATCTCAGAGCAGTCTGTCTTGAGAGGTTCTGCTCCACCTGGAATCCAAGGTGACTTCAGGTGTAGGACAACAGCTGGAGACCTTCAGGTACTTTGTGAGATACTGCCAGAGGACATTGTAAAGAGCCAACATTCCAATACTTTAGTTGCCCTCATCTCTGTGCCTTCAACCTTGAAGGGGAATCCAGACAGGTTAGGTATGGCTGGTTTCTAGATAGAATGTCCCTGAGTACTAGCAAGTCTACGAGCAAAGACAGAAGCAGGTGAACCAAAGTAAAAGACGGGTGCAAAATGAAGGCCAAGGTGCTAGGCTTTGCTCCTGCCGTCAGTTACCTGTGTGCTCAAGTGAGGACTCCATACTTTTTAGTAAAGCAGCTTCCAAGTGCTTGGTATATCCTAGTCTTTGTAATCTACTCTCCTTGCTTCCCCCTAAGATCTGGTTATTCCAGAATTGTCCCTGGATCTTTCCTTGGATTTCACATAGCCTGGGTTTTCAGCAATCACTTCTAGGTGACTCCAGGACTTACTGTTGACTCTTCTGGAACCCCAGTCTCCATGAGCACAGCCCTTCGGATTCCTTACCTTGGATAGTGGCACACGGTATGGAACCTCAGAAACCTAGCCCTGTTCTGGGCTCCTCTCTCCCTCCAGCACACAGCAGTCACCCAACCTGAAAACTCCTCTAGTCCATAGGTCTCTGGCACATCTCACTTCCCCCAGTTTTTTTGTCTTGCCTTCTCTTAGTCTTTTGCATCACACCTTCCAACCCATTCTCCCTTGGGGTCACAGCATTTGTTTTAAAACTCTATCCAGACTCTAGAGATCCTGTTTGGACCCTTCCCAGAAGCTGCCAGTCATCAGGCTTCAGCAGTACCCTCCTTGGTCTGAGTCTTGCTCACTGTAGCCACATTTTAAAACTGACGTTTTCACTCAAGCATGGGCCAGCCCCGTAGCAGTACCCAGCCCCACTCAGAGCACCTGCACCCTTGGCTCTAGATGGAGAGATGGTTGCCTCTGGGGATTCTTCCCTCTCTGCCCTACCCCAAAGACCTCCTGTCAGTTCCGGGACCCCAGCCTGCTCTTCTGGGAAGTCTTTCTTGCTATAGCCAAGCCAAACTCATCACTGTTCCCTGTGTGACCACAGTGGTGCTCCAGGCAGAGGTGGGCCAAATGCCTTCACCTGCCCTGTTTCTATCCAAGGACAGCACAGCACATAGCTGGTGTTCCATGGAATAAATTAGAACCCACACGTTGTAGTTGAACAAATTTGTATTTAACAGATAAGACTCATTTAAGATAATTAACACCTCTTTATTTGAAAATGCGCCAATATAATTTTTAAAATATACTGCTGAAGGGCTGGGGAGATAGCTCAGTAGATAGCTCAGTAGATAAAATACTTGCCTTGTAAGCATGAGGACCCGAGTTCAATTCCTAAAATCTATGTTTAAAAAGGTCAGACATGGTGGCACACATTTAGAATCCCAGTGTGTGGAGGCAGGAGGATTCCTGGGACCCACCATCTAGCTGGCTTAGCCTACTTGTTGAGCTTCAGGCTTGTGAGAGATGTGTCTCAAAAAGCAAGGTTAGTACACACATGTACACACGTGTGCATACCACACACACACATGCACGCACCCCCCCCACACACACAAATAATACATGTGGAAAATGGTTTGGCTCCTGAGGAATGACAGCCAAGGTGTGTGTGTGCTGTATGTATGTGTATACATGTTTACGTGTGTGGGTGCACGTGTGTGTGCTTGTGGACATTCCTACAGCCACCATTCCTCCAGCCAAACCTGCAACCTGAGTTTGATCCCTGAAACTGCACATGGTAAAAAGAATCAACTCCCACAAATTATCCTCTGATCTCCACATGCATACCATTGCATGTGCGCCCACACCTCCTCCCCCCACACACAATAAATAAATGTTTAAAAAAAGCAGTGTAGATAGAGGGTAGCGTGTACTCGGCACGCTGTAGCTCTGCAGGAACGGCATCTGGGTTGCTTTCACTTAATATTTTCCCCACGCGTTCGAGCTCCTCCCCCTCCATCTTCCTACATCTGTAGGTTCTCTTGTGTGAGGCTGTCAGCTATGCCCATCCCTGGCCCCCACACACGATATGCCAGCAGCGGCAGAGGATGGTGCCCCACATACTCAAGTCCTTTGTGTCCCCAGAGGCTGTCTTCTCCTTCCAGTGGCTCTTTGAGCCCACTAACACTTTCTGACAGACATTTCCTTAAGGCTCTGTATCCCTCTCCTGCTCAAGGTTCCCTCCAGGCTCCACTTTCTGCAGGTTGGACAGACCCATATCCCTGCATTCCCTCCACAATGGCCCAGCTACTCCTCATCTTCATCTCACCCACTCATCCACGTCACTGTCTTCCCAGCGCTGTCTAAGCTCACCTCCCTCCTCTCAGTGGACAAAGTGGGTCCAAGGTCCCAGCTGTCACCTTCCCCTCTGCAACCCCATGCAAGCCCTCCATTTGCCCAATGGAGGAAGAGTTCCTGCAGTGCCACATGCTATGAAGGCAGGGCCGAGTTGGCATCTGAGACCACCGTACAGACTTGTGAGGGGGCAACCTCCTCATCCAGAAAGGACAGCCTGCAGTCACTGTGTTGGACTGTTATACAAGGAAGACACTGCTATGCTTTGTGCTAGAGGCATGATGGGTTGATGTGTGTCATAGGGTCAACTTCCTGTTGTCATACTGTAGTGAGCTTCATCATTCTTTGGGATAGGGTGGAGGAACCTTGTTTGGAAATGCTGACACCTGGGCACCATGTCTGTGACAAATACTGTAGGTGGTGGTATGTATCTGAGGACACTCAATGAAGTTTACTTCTTTGACTACCACAGACCACTTTCTGTGTGAGAGGAACTGTGCCCTCACTGGAGACCTGAAGGTGAAGGAGATGAGGAGATGAGGCACAGTCTCCATTAGTGGAAGCAGTTCTGATGAGAAGAGTGGGGAAGGTCAGGATGGGAAATCAGCAGCTGGACCCAGCCTTTCTCAGCCTCCATCTTGAGTGTCAAGGCAGACCAGAGCAAAAGCTGCACCCAGAAGCAAGTAGAAGCCAGCAAGCTGGGCAGAGAAGATGAAAGCCAAGTTCAGAGGGAAGCAAATGGACCCCCCCCCCATAGTGTCCTTGAGGACAGTGAGAGACTTATGATCACAAGAATGGTCACCAGTCCATGGGCCAGTTTCCCAAATATCTCATTTTAGATCCTGGTGTGATTTTGACAGGTCATTGACCCCTGGAGGGGTGGGCAATATGAGATCAACCTGTGGTTGTGACCTTGGGCAAGATACTTAATTCCTGAGTCTCTGTATGTAAGCTAGAGCGGCAGGCTGAATAACAGTGCCTAAAGATGTCTACATCCCAATCCCCATATTGTGACTATGTGATCTGATCTAAGAGATTCTGTGATACAATGAAGCAGAAGATCTTGAGAGCTGAAGTTGTCCAAGTGTATTCTCACATGAGGCAGGCAGGGGACCAAGGATTCAAAGATGAGAAGGCAGAGCAGATCAAAGATGAGGTACTATGCTGCTGGCTTTGGCCATGGAGCAAGGGGCCATGAGCCAAGACCACAGGCAACTTCGAGAAGCTGGTGACAGCAGGAAATTATATCCCTATATGAACCCTGACGCCCCATTCAGACTGCCCTGACCTCCAGAACAGTAGAAGAATGCATTTGTATTGTAGAAGCCTCTAAGCTCGTGTGACAGGCAAAGGAAACTGACAGAGAGAACGCCAACCTGGCTACATCCTTGTGAGGCTCAGAGGCCACACGGGGAAGAGCCTTGCTTACTCAAAACTCAGTAAACATAGACTTATCTCCCATAGGGTACGTCAGAGATGAAAAGGAAAAAGAGGAAGGGAATGGAGAAGAGAAGGGAAGAGGAAAGGAAAGAGTAGAAAGGGAGGGAGGCATCTCCCAGGTGGCTCTTCATCCTATATCTCTCCCCTGCAGGTTGGAGTACTTGGGGACCACAGGGTTGCTTTGGGGAGACAGGTTCCCAAGTTGTAGCCCTGTCCCCTAGCAATCAGCATGTGGGCTGAAGTTACTTCCTGGCCATCCATGTCTCTTGAATTCACCTCTGTGGTTGGCTTCTCGGTCACCCTATGACACCTGCTCCCACCTCTGAACATCTATGCTCTTGGAGTTTCAGGCACATAAAATGAAGCCTTTCCACCTGCTGCCTGCTGTCCTTGCAGGCAGTGGCTCTGTGGCTTCTTCATGACAGCTTCTACTTGTTGTATGACATCTGGATCCACAGGAGCTACAGGCTTGTTGCTGGGCCCTGGAAGTCCCATGGTACACCTCCTCCAGGTGGTACCCTGACCTCTCCACTTTGGAGACAAGATGTGGCCAGGTTCTGAGTAGGGCAGAGTGTAGGGCCTCCCTGCTTCTCTCCCAGCCCTGGAGAGACTGGGCATTGGGACTGGGCTGGCAGTCTCACAGCCTCCTCTGAATCTGTCCCCTCTGGCCTCTCTCAGGTACATTTGTCTCGGCCTTCACTGTGCTGTGTGGGGCCCGCACTGACCTCCCAGACAGGCATGTGTGCTGCGTCTTCTGGCTGAACATCGCTGCGGCCCTCATCCAGGTGCTCACGGCCATTGTCATGGTGGGCTGGATCATGAGCATCTTTTGGGGCATGGACATGGTCATCCTCGCCAGTGAGTAGCTGCTGGTATGCCCTGAGGGAAGGGTGGGGTAGGGCCTGGCCCAGATGGGCAGGAGAAGCCTGGCCAGGGAGGAATGGGAGGCCTGCATTTGGGCCAGGGCTTCTCACCCCCAAAGATCCCCGTATCCTTGAACATGGCTTCCAAGGGCATATCTGTTCCTCTGCCTTAGTGCCATGGCCACCTAGCCCAGGGACCAGTCCCCATCAGGCCTGGTTTATAGGGTGGGTCTCCAAGGGAGGGGCCTCTCTCTAGCTAAGACACTGCTCTCAGCATTTGTCAAGGAAGCAGTTCTCTCACTGAGATTGGGTAGGCTGGTATGCCCCGGATGAGGACAGCCCCTTGGCCCACTACTGTGTATCTTTATCACAGTTTCCAGGAAGAACAAGGCCACATGCCCTCATCACCCATGGGAAACCTTATTGTACTTTACACCTAGATCTGCATGATTCCTTGTTGGGTTGAACTATGCTCTTTAGTTGGTTGGTGCCAAAGCCTTATTAATCCTCACTGTTGTTGAAGGCATTAATGATTCACCCATCATTAATGCAAACTCGGTTAGGTACAACCTTGTTTTGTGGAGGGATATAAAATTACAAAATCAAATTTACCAAAGACAGATTATCATCTTAAAAACCTAGCAGAATCTTAAAATCAGATATCACCTGTCTTGAGCAGCTATGAGTGTTTCACTGTACCACTGTCCCTGTTCCTACCTGTTGTGTGGTGGCTCTCAATAACTGGGGCCACATCTCCTTGGGCATTTTACCCTTAGGGCCCTGCTGTTCTCCATTGAGTTCACAGGTAGAGCTGCCAGTGCAGAGGTAAGCTGTGCCAGGGTTCTAGTTTGCTTCTCCATTGCTGTGACAAAACACTCTGACAATACTAATGTGGGGAGGAAAGGGTTTATTTGGCTTACATCTCCCAGGTCACAGTTCATCACTGAGGGAACCCAAAGTAGGACCTCAGGGCAGGAACCTGGTGGCAGGAACTGAAGCACAGGCCATGAAGGAACGCTGCTTACTGGCTTGGTCCCTGGCCCATGGTACTCAACTTGCTTCCTTATACAATACAGGATCATCTGCCCAGGGGTGGCACCACCCACAATGAAGTGGGCCCTCCCACATCAATCACAGTCAAGAAAATGTCCCACAGACATGACCACAGGCTAGTCCAATGGAGACAATTCCCCAATTGAGGCCCCCGCTACCCAGGTGTATCAAGTTGACAACTAAACCTATCCATACCAGGTGAAGACCCCAGAGGCAGGAGGGATAGCCAGGGTTCAGAGGCCACAGAATGGTCTGGAATGACCCAGAGCTGACTTAGCCTGAGTTGAGGTTCTTTGGAAGATGCAGGAGCTCAGACACACACAATGCCAAGGCCAGGGTTAGTGACCTAACCAGTCACCTCACCAGAGGTGATACAAGTACCACAGCATGGTGGGACCTACAGTGTAGGTGAACTGGGCATACAGACCACTCAGGAGCTGAGTTTAGGGAGGAAGTCGGTAGGCTAGACTTCCAGGGTATACCACAGGTAGAGCCAGCCAGGCAGACCAGCAGCAGGCCAGGGGAGGAGGAGGAGCATCAGGCAACAGTGAGGGAGCTACCCCTTTCTTCTGGAAGAAGGTCAGATCAAGGCAGGCTGTATGAATCCCCAGTGGAACTCACTCTCACTGTTGGGGAGGGTCAGAACACTGTTGCTAGGAGAGATATGCCACTAGCCACTGTGAATCCCTAATGCAGTGTGGAGATTTCCCAGGGGCCACTGGGCTACTTCTTCAAGGACCTGTGGGGTATCTGTGGGCCACAGACCCCATTGCCAGCTACAGCCTAGAAGGTGCAGCTGGTCCAGAAGGCCTGGGAAAGCTGTCTGTCCTCACATGACTGCTTGTATCCTTGTCAAATGTGGCATTGGCACTTGTAAAAGAGTTTCTGTTGTTGTAACACATATGTGGGGTAAATAAACTTATATAGGGAAAAGACTTACATTGGCTCTGAGTTTTAGAGGGATCAGTTCATGACTGGTTGGCCTTGCTGCTCTGGGCCTATGACCGGGCAGCACTTCAAGGCAGAAGAGTTCTGAAGAACAAAAAATTACTCACTTTGTGCCTGGGAGGGGAAGGAAAGATGAGAAACCAGAGTTTCTGTATCCCCTGCAAGGGAATGACCCAAGTGAGCTAAAGACTTCCCCACTAGGCTCCTGGGGCTCAAGCCTTCACCTGGGCCTTCACAGGACATTCCAGATCAACCATGGTAGTGAGGAGTGACCTGTCCCAGGCTAGGTCTCAATAAATTATGTGTAATATGTGTTATGCCAAGTCTGTTTCCTGTAGCTTCCTGGTATCTAGATGACCCCTGACCTTCTCTGGGAGTAACACCCCCTGCCCCGCAAAGCCATCATATGTCAAGACTATCACATCAAAAATGAGCTCAGCACCCTGAGAAACCCATCATAGACTGGCAATATCACGAGTTGAACCATTCTGTCAGGAACCCTCTGCACTTCTCTTTGTTCCTTCTTAATTTCCAGGAACCAAGGGGTCCAGATTAAAGCAATCAGTTGAAGATTCACCCCACTAGTCCTAGATGAGATAACAAAGACCCCAAGAAGTACAGATAGGGGTCCATGCCCTTCTTCCCTTCCTGTCCCCTAGGCTGCTGACTTGGCCAGAGCCCTAGCCCCAGCCTGGTCCTTCTCTCCTGCCCACCCAGATGCTCCTTTGTGGGATGGTCAGTCCCTTGGCTGTGTGGACTGGCCCCAGGGATGCTATCTCTGCCTCAAACTTTCACCATGCTTTTGAGAGGCCACAAAAGATCAATGGCCTCTCCCTCATCCCCATGTGACCACCAGACACATCTACCCATCTAACAGCCATTGCCTATGTGGTTTTTCCAAAAATTGCATCCACCCTCAAAAGACAATTGCACGACTTTCATGAGATGGGCTAGGGTTCCTCTGAGCAGCCATGTGTGAGGGTGTGTCCTGGGAGAGCTCCTTAGAAGGGAAGAGCTGTAACTAACTTTGTCCTCAGGACACCTGGGTAAAAGGTTCTTCCTTCTGGCATCACTGATGTAACAACCTGTAGGTTGGTTTTCACATGGCACCCTTGAGGTGCTTGCAGAAAACACAGCACCAAACAAAACTCCTGAGAAGAATCAGAGACTTGGCTGAACACAGAGGCTAAAGTGAAGGACTTATCAAGCTTCTGCTGTGTCTGCACCAATAATAAGCAGCAACAGACACAGCAACCTGTCTTGATCACAGGTCAGTACATGTTTGGTATCTCACCTGACTGTTCCATTGCTACATCCATAGCAGACATTGCTAATCAATTGTAACACTTGTCTCAGCACAAGGCTTCTGGCAGTCACTACCAACTGATCAAAGATGTCTGACATCCTCAGATCTAGGTCTTTCCCAAAGCATTAATGTTTATAAATGTGGGTCCCATCCTCCCCTCCCCTCCAAAAAAAACCCATGTGGTCCAGATCAGGAATGGGATCAGGACCCATCACTACAGCAACTTTAGTTGGTCAGTCAAAGCTACTTTCCCTGCACCTGTACCTCTGCAGAGGCATCCAGAAGGCATTTGAGACAGCATGGGCTTGGAGAGGGGGAGCAGGAATGAAGGCAAGAGGTGAGCAGGGACATGGGCATGGCTGAGGTGGGCGCTGGGCCGGCAGAGGCAGGGTTGTGTGATACAATCAACAGGTGGGGCTGGGGCTGGCCACAGCGGGTTGTCACTGTAAACACTGAGCATCCCTTGAATGAGGCCCTGTCTCTGCAGAGCCCCTGTTCCATCTCCTGGAACCCTCGTGCCCTCCCTTGTTGTACATTTCCAATGTGCCTTAGCTTCTGTTTTCAGACTCTCTCTCTCTCTCTCTCTCTCTCTCTCTCTCTCTCTCTCTCTCTCTCTCTCCCCTCTTCCTCCTGCTGCTGCCTCACATCTCTGCTGCTGCAGTTTCCCAAGGTGAGTCTGTTGGTAGGTGTACACCCTCCCCACTGCATGGACCCTTCACCTCCAAGTTGGTTAATGGACTTGCATATTTAGCTTTTTTTGGGAGGGAAGGAGGGCACTTAGTTTAATGAGTCCCTAATCCCTGCACCAACTTGGGCCACTCATGGCTCCTCCACTGCCCCTATGTTGCCCACCAACCCTGGATTGTTAATACCTAAGAGTGACTGGTAGCCTGCTACATGGAAAATGACCCATTGGGGACCCCTGGCACTCCTCCTCAGGCCAAGGCTAGCAGGGTAACAGCTCAGCACATCCATTTCTGCTCTCTCGGCTATGTAATCTCACCCAAACAGATTAGGGACAATCTCTTAACGTCATCTGTGCCTTGACTTTCCCAAAAATGGCTGGGGATATAGCCCAGAGTTAAGTATTAACCTAGCATGTTAACGTTAGGTTAGCATAAGGGCCTGGGTTTCATCTCCAACACCAGAAAACAAAAGTCCCATGATTAGCAATGATGGTTTGAAGGCTCAGTGTTCTCCAGCCTCTGACCCTGTCCCAGCTGTCCAGCTGGTTGCACATAGGCATGACAGATGCTCCCTGATCTGTCTTGTCTTTCCCTTCCTTCCTTCCTTCCTTCCTTCCTTCCTTCCTTCCTTCCTTCCTTCCTTCCTTCCATACTAGGCCTTGCCTAGTATATCTTTGCTGCTGTATGAATAAGGTCCTCATAGCATAAACAAGGTCTCCTGAGTACAAGAGTGACCTTCTGATCTGGGACACATTGGACAAGTCCTAAAGGAAGTGGCTACCGACCTGACATCTCCTCTGCTCCTTCCTCACAGGGTACAAGGAGCAGGGCATCCCACAGCAGCTGTGAGCCTGCACGACCCACCAGGAAAGTTCAGGGCCCTGTGAGGGCTGCACCAGGTGACTTCAGGCACAAGGACCTTCACACGTTCTCTTCTGCCATTTCTCCAGTTGGGGTGGAAGGGGAATATTTAAAAATACATTATTTATTTTGAAAAACATACCTGCTTTTCTCAGCAGGCTCTGAGGCCAGTCTCTCTCTCTGCTCCAGAGGTACACGGGAGAAACAGGCCTGGAACACTGGGACTGGGCTAGAGGTGGGGAAGTGACAGAATACCAGGAGTGCTGGGCAGGCTCATCTAACTTTCCACTGAACAGGCACCCAGCCCTGTCAGGCTTGGTTGCTGTAGGCCCTGTTGTAGGTGACCAGGAGCTCTCCCAGGATGCAAGACTTCATGGAATACTTCCTCTGGGTCCTTACCCCCTGCTCAACCATGTGGCATCCTGTGTCTGCTCAATGCTTTCCTGGAGGCAGCAGAGGGTGAGGGTGGTCCGGTGGCCAGGTGGAAGCCCAGCATGGAATGACCCCTGGGTCTCCATAGGTGTCTGACCACACTCCAGCCTCCTTGTCACTGACAGTGAAAGGCTGGGGGGGGAGGTATGACTTTTGCTTCCTTGAGGTGAGGTGGGCATTGGATCCATCCCTGGGTGACACTGTTAGAATTCTAAATGTTTATATACAACATTACCAGGCTATGCCAATGGCTGCAGACTGACAGCCTTCCTCAATTATTACTGTTTCTGGTACACCTCCTTTTTCTGAAATCCATGTGTTTCTGAATCTAGACATTTTGGTTTGGGGAAGATGCTATCTCCTAACACCCCAGCAGAGTCTGGGCTACCCACCCACCATCAAGCATGTGAATATCTCTAGATAGCTGGAATAGTCAGATTCCTTGGGACGAATGAACTGTTTAGGTCAGATTTTGCTCCTGAATAAGTCCCAGGGGACACTGGCCACCTGATTGCATTTGAAGTGTCAGATTAAACAGTCACATCATGAGGTTGGGAACCTTGACCTGAAATTCTACATGCTGCAAGCAGGTGCATCAGGGACTGATGTTGATATGACACATGGACCTCTGTGCCCCTTTGAGTGGCTCACCTGGGAGTTATCAGTAGAGTTAGATCCTTAATAGGGGGAGAAGCCAACAGAAGGCACTAGTGTGGGCGACAATCTGAAATTAAGAGCGAAAGGAGATCCAAAATTAGTGATGGGATGGGGCTTCCCATCTCTTCTCTTTCTATTCTAAACAGGAAGTGCTAACATATGGGACAGGAGAACTCAGTTCCCAGATGCACTGGCCTTGAGCCATCCATGGGTCCCTCGATGAAAGGCTTTCCTCATTAGCTGAAGCTCTGTTACAGCTTGGCCAGGACTGTAGAAAGGAGCTGGTCATGTTCTACACTGATGGATGGAAGCTCTTGAGAAACAGCTCCCACTGCAGAGGGTTTGGGGAGAGGGTATCCCAGCCCCTCACCAGGCTTCTTAATTCCAGTCCTTGGAAGCAGGCCCCCTAACTGGACAGTCCCTGACATCATGGAGATGTGGAGTTGTGTGCAGTACTCAGTCCTGGCTCTAACTTTGGGCAAACAGGCCTGTCTTACCTTTTGTTCACCCATTGGTTTCTTCCATGGCTGTGTGTCCTTTGAAAACACATGGTAGGGTCTTGTATCTTCCTATGTTCCCTTCTTTCCAAACCCAGCCCAGGCTTCTGTGGCTTCTCTCTGTTTGTTTGCGCCTGTATCTTGGGTATGGGAGCAGGCTTGGTCCTCCCCCATGCAGCTGTCATGCAGGTAGATCAGTAGGGAGTGAAGCTTCCCTAGAACTGCAGGAGACAACCTCAGCAGAGGGAAGTGACGGGTCCCTGTCCCTTCTATGCTTCCAGCCCACAGCCCCTTCACCCCGCCTAGCCAGTGATGACAGGCCTCAGCAAGGTCGGTCCCCACAAGCGAGGGTGAAGTCTATTTCCCTGACTTGGGTTGGGGGTGGCTACTGGGGGAGGTGAAAGAAGACAGCAGTTTATATTGCTTGTTTAGTGACATGAGCCAGACTCGAGTGGGACTTTTTTGAGTGACAGGTGTCATCATGAGTTCTCACTGGGATGGCTTAATATAGAGGTTTATGAGTTTGGAAGGCTGTCTCCCTGGCACCCCCTCACTCTGGGTGGCTGATGTGGGGTGGAGTCAGGAGATCCCCACCTGTGAGTCTGAGGGTTGCTACTAGCTCAAAATAGTGCCCATAAATGAGGTCATGGCCTTAGCCCAATCACTGTCAGACAATGGACAGTGGCAGGTTTGCTTCATGTGGTTCAGGATGCTCACTGGACCATTGGTGGCCAGAGTACATCTACTAAATACCATCTGGCTGGAAAGGAGGGCTCTCAGGCCAGCACGTGCTTGGCAGGTGACAAAGCCAGGTTCCAACTGAATAGCAGAATTCAGGGTCCCTGTCCCAGCTGAATTCTTGCCCAAGAATTCAGAAGAAATTTTCCCTGGCTATCAGTTTTGGGGGCAAGGATAACAGACACACAGAGGGCACCATGGTGAATGGGACACTGTCAGGACCCAACAGTGGCATAGTGATCAGAGTGGCCAATCTCTCTACCAAAGTGGGACCCTGGAGCAAGAGTGAAGCACCCAGCAGCCTGACTGTCCTACCTTCATTTCTGTTGCTGTGACAGAATATGCTGACAAAAGTAACAGGCCAGGAAGTCGTTTATTAGGCTTACAATTCCAGGTTACATACAGTCCATCAGAGCAAAGGATTCACAGTGGCAGGAACTTAAGCAGCTGGCCACAGTCTAGAGCCAAGAGAAACAAATGTGTCCATGCTACCTGCCTGCTTGCTTGATTCTTAGCTAGCTTTCTCCACTCAGGACCCAGGAAATGGTGCCACCCACATTCAGGGTGGGTCTTCCCGCCTCAAGGAACCATCAAGACAATCCCCGACAGATATGTCCACAGGCCAAACTGATCTAGATAATTCCTCATTAAGACCCAGGTGATTCTAGATTGTGTCACATGCACAGTTAAAACCAGCACACTGGGCATATGTGGAGTACTGTGAAGACTACTGGACCAGAAAGACTGATATGGCTCCCTTTCCCCAGAACCGCCAGCCTCAGACTGCTGGCCTTGCTTAGGCCAAGTCTCCAGCTGCGTTGGAAAGAAAGAGAAGGAAGTGACATGGGCATGATCTCTTCCCTCCCTCCACTGTTCTAGATGTGTGTCCAGCCCCAGCGAACAGCCTCAGCAGTAGGCCTGGGCCCAGGCACTGCCTCCAGTGGTTCATCTCCCACTGTTCTGTGAGGACTTTGCTAAGCTTTCATGTGGTGAGCCAAGGCTCCTGAGAAAGTGAGCCATGACCCTAGACACACACCCCTCAGAAGTCACAAGGAATAACTAACCTCAGAAGGACCAGAAGAATTCTCCCCTGTCCTTCTAGCTCCCTTACCTCACCTGCCATCAAAACTACACCCCCTGGCTTCCTAAGCTTCCTTGTGGAAGGCAGAGGCAGATAGCAGCTAGAGCTAGAACAGGTGCTGAGAACTGCCTGGTCTAACCAGCAATCCATGGGACTCAGTTCCTGCATCCCTCATGGGGCCAATGCTGCACTGATGGATGGTAGAACCATGAGGTGAATTTGCCTACAGGATGCTGGGGCCTGAGGAGCAGCGGGGAGGATGCTGCTAAAAGGCGACACAGAAAGGAAGTAAGCCATGTGCCTAACATGTCCCCTGGACAGAAAGAGACCAAGATGTACAGAAGAAAAGCCATCCACACATTCAAACATTGGCCAGCACACTATGGAGCCTTGGAACCAGATAAAAGTCCCCCAAAGGCCCAAGGTCCTAAAGGGGGAAGGGAAGCTGAATGATAGTGTTTTTTTTTTTTACCTTAAGATGCAAACCACAGACACCACTGTATGTCAGTCCTCTTTAGCTGACCCATTCCCTGCTAGGCTGGTGGTGACCTTAGCAGAGGACATTCCTCAGCTTAGTATGAAGTGAGAGGAGGCCACTCAGGCCTTAATAATGTGCATTATTGCTAATGACATGGATGAAGAAAGCTGGGAGCAGGCACAGACTTCTTGGGGAAATAGAATGGAAGCATGGGTGCTCTGTTGGTGGCGAAGACTCTGGGCAGGTCTTTCTTACGTCCTCTGAATCACGTTCAAGCTCCACTGCAGGGATTAGAGGGGAAAACCCCCAATCTCATCATCCAGAACTCCTTAGAGGCTGACCTCCACTGTGGTTTGGGAGGGAGAACATCTATTCCAGGGATGAACTGCACCCAATACAGACCAAGGGTTCCCCCTAGTGGAAGCAGGGAGCCACCTGCGGGCCAGGGAAATACACCTGCTTTGCATTTGAGCAGTTAGCAAATATTGCCCTGTGCCAATGTGGGCAGATCCTGAGCTTGGTGAAAGATGCTCTCCACTCCACACCCCTGTAGTCTCCAGGCTCTACCAGTGACAGCAAGGTGGGAGAGACCCTCTTCCCCAAGGACCAGCTGTTAAATCTTCTTCCAGGGATCTCTGGGCACAGGTTGTAGTGGACAAACTTATCGTGGCCACTGGAAGTGATCATGTGAAAAGGACTGCTGAGCAGGTGGGTGAGAGACTCGGGGCCTGTATGTTTCCTCAGCTTTCTTCCAGTCAGCTTCTTGGGGCTTTTGGATGTTACTGAGTTCACAAAGGCAGGGCATTTTTGCACTCAGAGTGTGACCCAGTCTAAATCTCATGATGTACTACGACAGGATGAATCCCAACCAGGGCAGTCCTGAGCACCCACCACACTCCAGAGTGCCTCTGGTCTAATGTCTTCAGGATCACCTGCATCCTTCCAGTTGCCTTGGCCTCCGTTTAGCCATCTACAATGCAGGACTAAAGCCAGTTGGTCCTAGACAGCCTTCATTTTCCCCAATCCTGCCAAAGTCAAGGGTTTAGAGAGCCCAGGCCCACCCAGGGAAGAGAAGTGTGCTTCCTCATAACTCAAAGGCTGACAACCCCAGAGCTGGGAGAGTCCAGACTCTTCCTTGCAAAACAAACTCTATCACAGAGCACCCTGTTGCATAATTTCCTGGGGAGAAACAGAAACACCTCTTTGCCTCAGATAAGACACCAAAAGACCAAAGAAATTATTCCATTCCAGTGCAGTTTGAGGAGCTAGTGAGTTCATTGGGGCTACTAATGAGAGCATGGGTGACTCTTGGTAAGCTACATCACTGAAAAGTTCCACCCCAACATGGGTGAAGACTCATGAAAGCTGCATCACTATAGCCCCACCCCATTCAAACACTTCCTATATACTCCATCAGCCCCCAAGAACTCATGAAGCTGGGGTGGGAGGGAAAAAGGGAGTGGCTGGAATCTCAGGTGAGGGTCTCATAGCTCCCTACTGCCTTTAGGAAGTAATGTCAATAGGATGGATATTGTGAAGAGTTCCTGGGTAATCGCCACTGCTCCAACTTCAAGATGTCAATGGCCATGGCTTGCCCCGACAACAGACTTCCACTGCACTGCCTCCCACACCATCAAGGGAAGAAGGGGCCACCTGGGTATCTCTTGAGTTTCTAGTACAAGCCCAGGAAATCTGGATTTGGATTTAGCTAGGGAACCTTGACCTCCAACCCCTCTCCAGTCCTGCCCAGATTTCCCAAAATGTCAACCTTACAGTCCTCCCCCAGTGCATTTTCACATGAATGGGCAGGATATACTCACATGTGCGTACGCACAGACACACACACACACACACACACACACACACACACACACACACGTAGCACCTATATTGCTAGCAAGCAGCACAGAGGCAGGATCGGGGAGCTCAACTCATACATCTCCCAATTGCCCTCATGACCCCCTAAACCCCATCCACTATGCACATCAATTCCTCCCTCTCTCTAGAGCCCCTGGCCTGTGAATCACTTCCTCCTGGGGTCCAAGGGCTCAGCATCCCCATCCTCTCCCCACAAAATGCAGCTGGGCTTAAGCCCTGGCCTGGCCTGGTATGGAAGGGATGAGATGGGCCTGCCCTGAAGGAAGAGATGCTGACCTCTTCCTGACACTTTTCCAGAACTGCACACAGTACTTTTTCTGAATTTCTTTTTATTCCTACCTTACCTACCCCAACCAAGAAGCCAACAAGAAGTGGAGGAGGAGGGAAGTTTTAAGCAGAGACACATGGTGGTGGGGGTTGTGACAGCTTCTACCGGGCCCTGTGGAACCATGGCCAGCCCTTCTAAGCACAGTTCTGTGCCATTGTCCACTTTGACATTTTATTTTAAATAGCACATAAAAAGTAGACACTGGCTGTGTATATCGCTGAATTTATGTATGGACAAGTGTAGTATTGTGAATTAGTGTTTTGGTGCTGTAGTTGGCTTTGTTTGGGTCTCTCTTCTCTGTTAAATTAATTGCTGTACAATTTCATGTTCTGACAATATCCAGGGCTTTAAAAAATCTCATTTCTACCCACAGGGAGCCCACCCACCCCAATCCAGCCAAGGGAATAGCTAGCCCCATTCCAAAGATTGGAAGCTTTCTTGGAAGACAACTTGGACTATGTGGGCCCTAGGGAAGATTCTAGACTTGCCTGACCTTGGGCCCAGGTTTGGGTGTGGCTGATTGTTGCCAGTGCCCTCAGGCTTGAGCCCTGGCCCAGGGGTCCACAGGGTCCCACAGGAACAGAGCAGGGCTCCCACCTCTCTAGCCTTCTGCCAGCTTTAAACCCCTTCCTCCAGCAGCACCACTGTACATGTGCTGAAGAATACCACTTATGACAACAAAACTCATGTACATATCCCATATACATACGTGTACATATACATGTGATCCTCTTATAAATATACAAAGCATGGATTTTCTTTGGCATTCCAATTTGTGTTTTTTTTTTAAAAAAAAAACAAAAACCCTTGGAAATACGGTTTGGAACCTTTTCTTCCTTCTCCTCTTTTCTACGTAATAAATGTTCACGTGACCTTTCTGGTGGCTTCTGAAATTCTTGTCTTCCATATCTGTAATCAGAAAGATCTCCAACAGCTCGTCCATCCCTGTCTCCCTGTAACCTCAGCTGCTGAGCTTCCTATTCTAAAGGCCCTGCCCTCCCTGCAGACCTGCTTCCATTTCCCCCCCTCTCCAAAGGCTGGCTCCAAGTGCTCCACAGACCAGTGTGCATCTCTGCTCACTGGGTCCCTTTGTGGCCAGGGACACATGATCTGAATAAAGCATCAGGACCCAGGAAGTGCACAGCAGGAACCCATTTCCTTTCTTGATTACTGGCCTGGCTGACAAGAGAAATGTGTGCGAGATATATGTTGGACAATGTCTTTCCATAAATGGGCATTTGGGTAGGAGTGGTTAGAACTAAGAGCTGGCTGTTGTCCATCAGGTGGGACCTGTTAAAGTTTGGAAGGGATTACAGGGTGCTGTCCACAGTCCAGCATATGCCTGCATTGACAGATGGATGGAGACCTAGGGAATTTATTAAATTTGCTGATGAAGGGTAATACATATATTACAGACATATATTACAGATGAACACATGAGAATCCAGAAAGCATTCTAATATCTGACTAAATAGGCTTAAAAACTAAAGTAGTAAGAAAGATATAGACAGTCACTTCATACTAATTAAGGGAACAATCCATCAAGAGAACACTATGATTCTAAACACATGTGCCTCAAACACAGGGGCACCTAATTTCATAAAAAATACTATTAGATGTAAAGCCACATATTAACCCTAGCACAATAGGAGTGGGTGACTTCGATACTCCCTTTTCGCCAATTGACAGGACTTCTTACTAAAAATTAAACAGAAATATGTGAATTAAATGGTGTCAAAGGATTTAACAGATATCTATAGAACATTCTATCCAAATGCTATAGAATGTACATTCTTCTCAGCTGCCCATGGAACTTTCTCAAAAATAGATCATATATTAGGACACAAAGCAAGTCTCAATAAATACAGAAAAATGGAAATAATTCCTTGTTTCCTATATGGTCACAATGGTCTAAGATTATAAATCAATACCAAGAGAAACTCTAGGACATACACAAACTCCTGAAGCATCCAGGAAGCTCTGGGCAAGCAGAAGTCATCTAAGAACATGGAATTGAATGGTGTTGGTATAAGACATCTGCATGGGGATGAACAACCCCTGTGCATCCCTCACAAACCTGAGGGATGTCCCAGCACGTCTAGGGTTCATGAGCATCAAGGTGAGCTGACAAAATAGATCATTTGCAGTAGCTGTTTGAGGAGCATAAGGCTGGAGGCCAGAGTGAGACCTGCCTGTAGTGTTGCTCTCAGTGCTGGGCCTAGTAGGTATGTCCCATGCATGTGGTTTCTTCCTTTGACCCATGGTAAGTGTCTGTTCTCCAACCTGCAGCCATTTGCTGGTCCATGAGGTTCTTAAATGGGAAGCTGTCCAGAAGGGAGGCTGGCTACAGCTGGTCACAAAAACCTTCTCACACAGTGATGCCATGAACCAAATCATGTCCATCCTACAGTCTACATGGCTAACCTCCAGTACCCTCGATGTAACTGTGTCTGGGGACAGGATATTTAAGAGGTAATGAGGTCATTATGGTGGCCCTATCCTGTGATGGTTGGTGTCCTTCTAAGAAGAGGAGACCAAGACACAGACACACAGATGAAAGACTGTGTAAGGACACAGCACAAAGTCAGCCATCTGCAAGCCAAGAAGAGCAGCCTGGGAAGGAACTTGATCTTGAACTTCAGCCTCAAGCACTGTGAGCCTAAGGCCTGTGATTCTTTGTTATGGCTGTTGGAGCCAACTAACGTCATGCCACAAACCAGGAATGATAGAGGTGGTCACATGGTTGATAGTAGAAGAGGATCCCAAAGAAAGATAGTCACCTGGATGGGGCAGCACTTTCCTGGCCCAGGGACCAGCTCTGGGCAGACCTAGGAGGCCTTGGGTACTCTGAGTGTCTACTTTCCCCCAGTGTCTAAGAAGCTCAGCTAAACCCTGGCTACCCCTGAGGTAAACCTGGAAACCCAAACAGTAATCCACGATGGTGTCTCCACTAGGGACATGGGCCTCTTGAGTTAGTGTCTTCTTTGCTCACTTTGAGGCCCCCCAAAGTGTCCCTGATCTGGGGAGAGCTGAGAGAAGAGGGCAGTGTGCAGCAGAAGCCCACAGCTGCCTCCCAGGCAGGGGTGAGTGTTTATATTCTCATCAAAAATAGCAATGCTGGGAAACAAAAATGCTATGCAGCAAAGAAAGCACATTGTGGAGGAATTAAGCCTCCTCTAGGAGCCATCCCTGGCTTCTGGGTTTCCAGTCCAGGAGGGAAGTCTGGAAGCTATGAGACAGAGGAGCCACATCTGCTACTGACTTCTGGGGAAGCTGGGCACACATCCAGAGTCCTTTGAAAAAGCTGAGCAGAGATGTATGGGCATCATTTATAGAGGACTCAGCACTAGGGCTGAACCTGTTGGCCTTCAATATGACAGTGCCCTACAGTGTGCACCTTCTGTTCTCTCTACACACAGGGCCTTCCTCACTTGATACCCAAATCCTTCATGGCTACCCAGGTTTAACCTGGAATCGACATTCACTAGTGTGACACAAGCTGGCCTTTACTTTTCCAGGGGGCCAACTCTTCTCTTAGTGATGCCAGGAAGGCTTCCAATCCTGGAAGCCACCTACTGATAAGCAAGCACAGTTCTGCAGCCCTGGCCAGGCCCAAGCTCCCTCTGAGCTTCTTACCTAGGGGGCCCAGCACCTTTCCTGTGATCTTACTACCTGGGTGAGTTTCCCTCCTTGGTTCTCAGGCTGTAGCTTGTAAGCTAGAAACTACTCGTGGTTATAATTTCCACCCCTGGGGGCAAGGTGCCAACAGGCAAAGAAAGGCAAACAGGAGAGAGTCAGGAAGTGTTTCAGCTCTCACAGTGAGGCCAAGGCTAGCTCTGCCCAGCCCTAGTTCAGCAGCAAGAACCACATGGGTCTTCTCCAGCTTGCTCCTTCCTTCGTTTCCTTTATTCCCTCCTCTCTCCCTTCCTTCTTTCCTTCTTTTATTCATTCCTCTTAACCTTCCTTTTGTTCTTTTCTTTTTCCCATAAACTCATTCAAGTTCTTTCTTTCCATAGTTTTAAAAAAGAAAGAAAGTGTTCAAGGCCAGCCTGGTCCACATAGTGAGTTCCAGGACAGCTGGGGCTACAGGGAAACCCTGTCTCAAAAAGACCAAAAAAAGGGCTAAAGGGAAACCCTTTCTCAAAAAAACAAAAAAAAAAAAAAAAAAAAAAAGAAAGAAAGAAAGAAAGAAAGAAAGCATGCTTCCTTCTCTGGCTCACTGTCTTCCCTGTTCCCCTTCCTACCTAAGGACAAGTGTTATCATGTATGAACTACTACAATGTGCCTGATCTAGACCAGGTATGCTACTATAACAAATACCTGAGGCAAATCAACTGATAAAGAAGAAAAGTTTATTTTGGCTCATGGTTTCAGAGGTTTCTGTCCATAGTCCATTAGCCACATTGTTTTTGGGCCTGTGGTAGGGCAGTACATCCTGGTGGGAGCACATGACAGAGGAAATTGATTACCTCATAGCAGGAGTGAAAGAGAGGGAGGAAGAACAGAGTGAACAATAATCACTCAGAGCCACACCCCAACTGACCTGACTCCCCCAAGCCCCCACTAAGTTCTGCCTCCTAATGGTTCCACTACCTACCAGAAGTGCCACAAACTGGGGACCAAGTCTTCAGCATATGATCCTGTGTTCAAGATCCAAACTATAACACCGAGTCCTTGCACATCTCACCCACACCTAAACACACACACACACACACACACACACACACACACACATCAGCCTCAGGCACATGTATCATTGTTTTGCATGTTTGGTAAGTAATGAATTGGGGATTGCCAAGCTATAAGTTTTCCATCTCACCCCCATCTTCCTATTCTGCCCATTCCCCCCCCCCAAATGACAGTAATGCAGAACACCATTTGTAACTTTAGAAAAGTATAAGATGGGTATGGTAGTGTACACCTTTAATCCCAGCACTCAGGAGGCAGTGGCTGGCAGATCTCTGTGAGATAGAGGCCAGCCTGGTCTATATAGTGAGTTCCAGGCCAGCTGGGACTATAGGGAGACCCTGTCACAAAAACCAAATAAAAAGTGTGGGTGCCTATATGCACAATTCCTACTAGCCCCATATTTAATAGAAAAGTTCCCAGTGAGGAGTAACATGCACACTCTTTTATTTCCATCTATCCGATGGCTGGTAGAGACTGGTCCCAAGTATGGTACATCATACTGGTGAAAGCACCTAGGGTATAGCGAGAGTCACTGACTGGTGAGTGAGGGTCAGTGAAGAACTAGAAACAGAGAGTCTTGGTACCTTGATCTAAGCCTTTTCCTCCTGAGCTCTCTGGAAATGAGCACAGAGGGCAGTGGTTGGGGTTTGGGAGTCCTCCAAGATCCCAGTCCTTCAGCCAGCATCCTGTCAGTCATCTCTACAGCATTCTCCACAGAGCAGGAGCTGAGGCACACAGTACTTTGTGGAGAAGGCTGGGTGTCTCAGACACCCCTAAAATAGCACCAACTTCTGAACATGTTTATTTCCTTCTGTCAGCCATGGCCCCAAGCCAGGTAAACTTAACTAGTGGGTGGAATTAAAAGCAACTGAGTGGTGATTGACATGAAGCACACCTGCATGTTGCCCCGCCCACCTTCTACCAAAAATGAAAATTATTTTATGCAAAGAATCCTCTGCACCTAAAGTAGAAGCAGAATTTGTTTCTCGTGGCTTCCCGCTCCTTTAAGTGTTGGTTAGTTAGTCATTCAAATAAGCATGAGCCCACAGGCCTAGAGACTCACTCGAAGAATTTCAACAGACATTTGGACGATGGGGAAAAGTCTTAGGCACAGCAGCTGTGCAAGCATTCCCAAAATGTCTTGAATATCAGTGAAAGTGGCTCACTTAGCACACTTTGTTAACTCTCCTTGCTGTGAGGCCCAAGAGGCACCGTTGGGCATGACTGTAGGTTTTGCACACGTTACTATGAGCTAGGTTTACCGGAGGCAATTTTTTATATATGGAGCGAAGTTTGAGGTAAGTCTTGTTTTATTTTTTATATAGAAAGCCACTATTCCAGCACTATTTGTTGCAAAGGCTTTCCTTTCTCCCCTCCCTTTTGCATTTGGGTTGGAAATCAATTGCTCGTTTCTGTAGATCTCTTTCTGGATCCTGTCTCCTGCTTCGCTGACTCACGTGTCTATGTCTGTATCCATGCACACTGTCTCAATGATGGCAGATTTAGACTAAGTTGTGAAGTTAGGTACTGTGAGTCCTATGCCCTTGTTAGTGCTTTCAAAACCATCTTCCCAATCCATTCAAATGGCACTTGAAAATGGCCATCTGTGCCAGGTTTCTCCATCACTATAACAAACACCTCAGATAATCAGCTTGGAAAGAGAAAAGGCTTATCTGGGCTCACAGTTTTGGAGGTTTCAGTCCGTGATTGGCAGTATTGCTTTGAGTCTGTGGCAAAGCGGCTCATCATGATAGGAGTTGTGTGAAAGAACATAGCCTCTTACTCTATGACTGGAAAGCAAAAATGAAGGGACTGGAGGCTGGGGTCCCACAATCCCTTTCAATGGCACTCCCCAATGATCTAAAGACCTAGCACTAGGCCCCACTTTTCAAAGGTTCTACCATATCCCAATGTGCCCCCAAGGACCAAGCCTTTGGGATTTGTGGAGGATATTCCAGCATCTTAACAAGACTGAGTTCTTTCATTCATGAATGTGATATTTTACCCCTTCTATTGAGTCCTCGGATTATTTTTTAATCAGAATATTGTAGTTGTGAGCATCTAGATTCTGCTCATGTTTTCTCAGATTTATATGTAAATAGAGCTGGGATGGATCTCAGTCTACAGTGCTTGCCTAATGTGTGCTGGGGCCTAGCACTGCAAAAAATATCACAGCCAAACATTTTATGTTGGCTATGCAATTTTCCTATAAATGATATTGTGTTTAAAAATCAATATACACTTATTTATTGCTATTGCTATTATATATCACTAGATATTTTATTGATTTTTATATTTTCCCTTCTATCTTGCACTCTTGCTAAACTTGCTTTTGTTGCTTTGTTGTGAGACTCTGGGATTTTCTAAGACTATCTTGCTGTCTGCAAATAAATAACATTTAATTCTTTCTTTGCAACACACATTTCAAAATCTTTTCTTAAACCCTATTTTGGTGGCTAGGATGTCCCAGACAGTGTTAAATAGATGTGGTTAAGGGACGACATCTTTACCTTATCCCATTCTCAGGAGGAAAGAATCCAAAATCCAGTCCTTCACTATTAAATACAATGTCAATGCTGGCCTCAGACTTGTTTAGTTTTTTGCAGAAACTCTTATGCTGTTAAGGAGCTTCCTTCTCCTCTTGGTTTACCTTCACTGTTCTCATGCTTTTTTTTTTTTTTTTTTTTTTTTTTTTTTGAGATAGAGTCTTGCTGTGTGGACCAGGCAAGCCTAGAACAAACTCACAGAGATCCTCCTACCTCTGCCTCCCGAGTGCTGAGATTAAAAGCATGCATTACCACATCCAGCACGAATGAATCTTGAATTTTGAATATTTTTCTGTATTTATTAACGTGATCATAGGTCTTTTCTAGTCTGTTGCTATAATAACTCACATGGTTCATTTTAAACTTTGGGGCCAGTCTGGTGTTCTCAGATAAACTGCGTGGTCTATCACCCCTTTTGCATATTGCCAGGTAGGATTTGCAATTATTTCCTGGCCCTTCTTGTGTCTGTGTTCATAAAGGATGGCAGCCTGTCATTTTCTTGTGATATGGCTGTATGGCTTTGGAAGTGCTGACCTCATTGGATAAGTTGGGAAGAGCTCCTTCCCTCTGACTCCCTAGAGAAGGCAATATGGATTCAGAGCTGTTTTTCCTTCAGTACATAGCTGATTCATCAGTAAAGTCACCTTGGCCTACAGCTTTGTGAAAAGATCAATGTTACAAATTCATTTTCTTTTCTTTTTTAAAAAAATATTATTTTTATTTTATGTGCATGAGTGTATTGCTTGCATGTATGTGAGTGCACCAGTGTCATGCAATGCTCCAGAGGTCAGAAGAGGGCATTGGATTCCCCTGGAACTGGAGTCAAGGATGGTTTGTAACCGCTATGTGGTGCTGGGAATTGAACCCGGGTCCTCTAATTCATTTTCTTTCCTAGATACAGAACGGTTAAGAACACTTCTTGCAGAAGACCCGGGTTCAAATCCCAGCACCCACATGGCAGCTAACAACTGTCCGTAACTCCAGTCCCAGGAGATCCGACAGCCTCTTCTGTCTTCCATGGGCACTGCACGACACGGGTGCACTTACCTGAATGCAGGCAATACACGCATACACATAAAATAAAAATAAGTAAAATATTTTTTTAAAAAGAGCTATTCAAGTTTTAAAAATTCTTCCTGACAAACCTTGGTAGTTTATATCTTTATCCATTTTATTGGTGTTGGTCAAATACATGAGTATTATGTTGTGTGTAATATTTCCTTAGTAACGTTTAACGTTGCAGTCATTAAGGATGGTTACAATAAGCAATTTGAGAACATTTCATCAGCCCCTAGAGAAACCCTGTGACAGTTAGCAGGCTCTCTTCATTTCCTCCCACCCTGCCCCATCCATAGGACAATTCCCAAGTCCCCCCCCCAATCCATCTATCCTGGATAACTTGAACAGTTGGAATTATACACTCTGCTGGCTTTTGTGTTTGGCTTCTTTCACTTAGCGGGATGCATTCAAGGTTCATCCATGCTATGTACTGATATCTCATTTCTTTTTATTTCTAAATAATGTTCTATTGCATGGCTGTGCATATTCTATTTACCCATCAGCTGATATCCATTTGGGCTGTTTCTGCTGTTTTTTTTCCTATTACAAATAATGTTGCTGTGGTCTTCTGTGTACAAGTGTTTGTGTGGGCATAAGTTTTCACTTTTTGGATATATGCATATATTATATATAATAATGAAGTTGCTGAGTCATATGGTGATTCTATGTTTAATTTATTGAGGAACTGTAAGTCTGTTTTCCAAAGAGACTGTACCATTTTCCATCCCACACCAAGTGTATGACGTTCCATCCTGGTCAAACACTCTGATTGTCTTGGCATCTTTGTCAAAAATCAGTTGACCATAAATATAAGGTCTCAGTTCCATCCCATTGATCTGGATTGTGCTGGATAGCTTTAGTGTCAACTTGACACACCTGGGTTGAGGGAGTCTCAATTGGGGAATTGCCCTCATTGGACTGGCCTGTAGCCATGTCCATGGGGCACCTGCTTGATGAGTGGTGTGGGAGGGCCCAGCCCACTGTGGGTGGTGCCACCCCTGGGCAGGTGGGCCTATGTTGCATAAGAAAGCAGGCTGAGCGGGGGCCAGAGGAGCGAGTCAGTAAGCAGTGATCCTCCATGGCCTGTGCTCCAGCTCCTACCCCCAGGTTCCTGCCCTGAGTTCCTACCTTGGGCTCCCTAATGAACTGTGACCCAAGAGAGGTAAGCTGAAAAAGCCTTTCCTTCCCAAGTTGGTAGTGGTCAGAGTGTTTTGTCATAGCAATGAAAAAACAAACTAAGACATGGATGTATACCTCAATGCCAATACCAAACTGTCTTGGTTACCATAGCTTTGAAACCTGAGTTCAGTTCCAAACCATAGCTTTGAAACCAGGAAGGATGGCTCTATAACTGTTCTTTCTTCAAGATTACCTTGAGTCTTCTGATTCATTTCTTTCTGAATGTTAGACTCAGCTTGTTAATTCTCACAAGCTGGGCTTTCCATAGGGACTGTGTTGGATTTGTAGAAAAATTCAGGATGTATTCCCATCTTAGCAATATTAAGTATTACAATCAGTGGCTATGGAATAACTTTCTCTTTCCTTCCTTCTTTTTCCTCTCTCCCTCTTCTTTTCCCTTCCCTCCTCCTCTTCCTCCCCCTCTTCCTCCTCCTCCTCTTCCTCCCTCTCTGTGCTGGATAGCTGTAGTTGTCAACTTGACACACCTGGGTAGAGGGAATCTCAATTGAGGAGCTAGCTCCATTGGATTGGCCTGTGGCAATGTCTGTGTAGCATTTTTAAAAAATTGTTGAGTGATGTGGGAGGGTCCAGACCACTGTGGGTGGTGCCACTCCTGGGCAGGTGGTCCTGCATTATATAGGAAAGCAAGCTGAGCCCAGGCCAGGGGAGCAAGCCAGTAAACAGCATACCTCCATGGTCTGTGCTTTAGCTCCTGCCTCCATGTTTCTGCCCTGAGTTCCTACCTTGGCTTCCCTTGATGATGGACTGTGATCTGTAAGTCAAATAAACCCTTTCCTCTACAAGTTGGTTTTGGTCAGTGTTGTTTTTTTGTTTTTGCTTTTGTTTTTTCTTTTTGAGAAAGGGTCTCCTTGTAGCCCCAGCTGTCCTGGAACTCACTATGTAGACCAGGCTGGCCTCGAACTCACAAAGATCAGTGTTTTTATAACAGGAATATAAAGAAACTAAGTCAGTCAGCCTCTCTCTCTCTCTCCTCTCTCCCTCCTCTCTCTCCTCTTTTTCTCTCTTTCTCTCCCCTCCCCCAAAACCGGCCTCAAAAAAACAAAAACAAAAACAAACTTGCTATGTAACTGAGGATGACCTTGAATTTCTGGTCCTTCTGCCTCTACCTCCACAGTGCTGGGGTTATAGGCATGCAGCAGCACACCTGGTTTATGGGTGCTGGGACCTGAACCAGAACTTCCTGTGTGCTGAGGTAGGCACTCTACCAACCAAGCTATATTCCCAGCCTCAGAATGCCTTTCTATTTATTTAGATGTGTTAAGTTTTCTTTCAAGACCTGGACATGATGACTCATTTACTAATGTTGTATAGTTTTCAGATTACATTTTGTAATTTTGTTAAATTTATTCTCCTTTTATTTTCATTATTATTTGCAGTGCTAGGGATCAAACCCATAGCCCCAGCTGTGTCTCTCCCTCCTCTCTCTCCTCTTTTATTATTTTGATGTTAATATAAAGAAATTGGTTTCCTAATTTTATTTTCTGATTTTACTGAACTCTTTACTAGTTTTAACAGTTTTATAATGAATTTCTTGGGATCTTCTATATACAAGAACATGTCACCTGTGATTAGAGATAGTTTTACTTCTTCCTTCCCCTTCTTTCAATATCAATTTTTATCAATGTGTATGACTATCTGCACATATGTAAATACATCATGTGCTTGCAATGCTCAAGGAGGTCAGAAAAGTGTGTTGGATCTCCTGAAACTGCTGTTACAGATGGTTATGAGCCATCATGCAGGGTCTGGAATCTGAACCTGAGTCCTCTGCAAGAACAGCAAGTGCTCTTAACCACTGAGCCATCTTTCTAGCTCCCCCACTTTCAAATTGTGTGTGTGTGTGTGTGTGTGTGCGCGCGTGCGTGTGTGTGTGTGTGTGTGTGAGTGTATGCAACTGAATGCAGGTGCCTGTGGAGGCCAGATCATCCTGGAGCTGGAGTTATGAACCATCTGACATGGATGCTGGGAACTGAACTCGGATTCTCTTCAGTGGCACACACTCTTACCTGCTGAGCCATCTCTCCAGCCCCTTTCTAATGTTTTAAGGTAATAAATGTGGTTACTCATTTGAGATTTTTTTCTTCATAATCAATACAAGCATTTATAGTTATAAATTTGTCAACCGTGCTCATGCCATTATGTTGATATCTGCCATTGAACCTTTTGCTTTCTATGTCTCATGAATTCTTTTGTTTTAGTCCTCCTTTACTGCTTGCTTTTGCATGAAGTGAATATTTTCTTGTATAACATTTTAATTGCTTGAATGGTTTTCTTCACCATGTATTTTTAGTTATTTTCTTAGTGATTTCCCTCAGATTTACCACATATATGTGAGCTTGTGAGGAGGCTTCAGATTTATATTAATTTAATTCCACTGAGATATCAAAATATTACTCCTATATAATTTTGTTTTGTTTTGCGTATAAATACATTTATATATATGACAACCCTGACAATACATTGTCATAGTTATTACTTTCTATCATTTAATGTATTTTAATGAAACAGAAGAAAGAACATATATTTGTAGAATTTGTTATATTAACATTCCTATTTGCTACTTCTGGATATTTTTATTTGTTCCTAAAAATTCTATTATCATTTTTTTGTGTTGATCTGCGTTTGCTCCAAACCAATTATTTTGTGCTCTTATCAAATATGACACATTTTCACACTGTGGCAAGTGAGGGCTTGGGACTTCTGTGGTCCTTCCCCACCCTGCCTGCCCCAGGGATGATGCCACTTCCTCTTTCCCCCTTTTTCATCTTCTTCCCTCCTCCTCTCCCTCTTCTCCCCCTTACCCCTTTCTCCTCATCCTCCTCCTCCCCCCTCCTCTTCTCCTCCTCTTTCTGACAGGGTCTCCTGTAGCCCAGGCTAGCAGCTTTTTTCTTTATAAACAGGTTTTGCTCAAGATTTGTGAACTTGGGGCTAGAAAAATGGCTCAGGGATTAAGAACACTGGTGCTCTTGCAGAGGCTCAGGGTTCAGTTCCCAGTACCCACATGGTGGCTAACAACCATCTATAACTCCAGTTCTAGGGGATCTGACACCCTCTCTTGGCTTCTGTGGACATTTCATGCATGAGTACAGACATACATGCAGGTAAAACACTCGAGCACATAAAATATAAATTTTTGTTAAAAATATTTTTTTTAGTTCCTGTAACAGCAAGTTACAGGTCCTGGCCAACTCAGGCAGCTATTCCAATAAGAGCTATCAAAGTACTGGGGAACTCTACATCTCCATCTTCCTGCTGGGGAACATACTTTGTAATTGGCTTTCTAAGACTGACCTTTCCATTCCTTTAGCTATTATTTATTTATTTTTATTTATTTATTATGTCTTGATGTCTGTATTTCTCATTTTACACTACTGGGGTGGAAGCCAGGGCCATCTACATGTTTTCTAAGGAGATACTCTACTAGAGAGTTGAACCCCAACCTACAGTCAACAACTATTCATCTGCCTCTATATACCAGGCCGAGGGCTGCAGCTGAAAATAATAAGGGTGACCATGACATGAACCTTCAACAGAATGGAAGCAGCACCCAAAGACAAGGGCCTGGGGACATGGGAAAGGGACCCAACTCTGCCAGGAAGACTTAGGACAATTTATATCAGAGAAGTAGTGACCAAAACAAAATACATGTACATATTATGGAATCGGAAAGCCAATTGTGCTTATTGGGAAAGTTCTGAATAAACAGTGAACTGTGAAGAAGAAAGCTATGCTTTGGATCCTGTGGGTCCCCCAGAGGCCCACGTGTTAAAGGCTTGGTTCTCAGTGTGATACTCTTGGGAGGTGGAAGAGGAAGTAGGATCTAGTGGTAGGAGGATCATCTTAGGTGACTGGGGACCTGCTCTTGAAAGGCACAGTGGGAGCCCAGCTTCCTTCCTCCCTTCCCTCATCTTTCACTTCCCAGCCACAAGGTGAGCATTAGGCTACATGGCATCTCTGGTCATGATGTGCTGCCTCACCACAGGCCCCAAAACAGTGGCATCAATGAACTGATCCTCTAAAACCATGAGCTAAAATAAAGTTTTCTTCTCTAGGCTGGTTATCTCAGGTAACTTTGTAGAAATAGAAAAGTAACATATCACTCCCATCACTGAAACAAAACACTACTAACAACAGGATGCTTTGCTTTGAATCCTAAGACATCAGTACTAATTAACATATACAATTCAAATTCTGATCTCAAGTAGCATTTAGTGTGACCATTCTCCTGTCCTACCACCCCAGATTGAGAGCCCAACTCCATTCATATGGTTCCCACTGGGGCTCAGCTCCAGAATTCCAGCCCATGAGTCCTCCATCTGGATGTCCTTGGGGGCCTCCCTGAGTGCTGTTCACACTGCACTCATTCCCACCATTCCTACTCCCACTTCTCTAAAGTACCCCAACCTACCCCCATGTCACTTAGGGGGGCATCCCAGACCCTCTCCTAGATAGCTTCAGCTGTCAGCTCCACATAGTTTAGAGTCATCTGAAGGAATCTCAGCTGAGGGGTTTCCCAGATCAGACTGACTGTGGGCATGTCTATGGGGCCTTTTTTGCCTTGCTAATTGATGTAGGAGGGTCCAGCCCATGGTGGGTGGTGCCATCCCTGGGCAGGTGGGCCTGGACTATATAAGAAAGGTAACCGAAGGCCAGTCTAAGAGCAAGCCAGTAAACAGCATTCTTCCATGGTTTCTGCTTCAGTTCCTGTTTGAGCTGCCCTGACTTCCTCCAATAATGGACTGTGAACTGGAAGTGTGAGCCAAATAAATCCTTTTCTCCCTGAGCTGGTTTTGGCCAGAGTGCTTTATCACAGCAACAGAAAGCAAACTAGGACACCTTTCCAAAGTCACACACAGACACATCCTTCCTCCTTAATTTCCCTACAGCTTGCAGACTTGGACTCCATTTCATAACCTGACATCTCTCCTCTGGCTTACCATCATTTCCTCCATTCAAGAGTCTCACCATGCCACAGCTTAGGAGCCTCTAGAGATACCTGCTTGACCCTGGAAGAAACTCCACATGCCCAACTCTCCTCCTACGTTCCTTCCTCAGGCCTGAGTGCCCGTGTTGCTAGCCCCATGCTGACCCTCTGCTCTGGCCACGTGGAACCACTCCACACTTTCTTCCCGTGTCTCTGTGTTCTGCTCCCTCCACCCATCAACCCTCTGGGTAATTCACACTCAGTCTCTAAACTCGCTTTAGTGGCATTGACATTTCTTTTTCAAAGTCTTTTTCATGCAATCTTTATGTCCTGGGTCAGGCCTCTTCTGTGCCCCATATAGCTCCCTGTTTTTTTTTTTTTCTGCCAACCTGTTCTTTAAACTGTTATCTCCCATACCTGTTACCTGTCTATTGCCTTATTATGCCTTACACCTGGGTGCTGGTATTTACTAAAGTTGTATACTTTGGTCAAATTAGCCTCCCTGAGAATCAGTTTCTTGATTTATTGTTATTTGTGATATTAATAGCATCTCTCTTAACAGGTTGTTGCAGAGTAAAATGAACTAAAGATGGGTGGTGCTTGTCAGACCTTTGGTTATTGATAATTCTTTTTTGTTGTGGTCACTGTGTCCCTGAAGTCCAGATATATAACTAGGGGCCAGCACTCCTTCCTCAGGGTACTCCATGGGGTATAGGAGAGGCAGATCCCTGGTATCTTCCCTGACCAGCCACCTTTTCCTCTGGGCACCTTACAATGCACCTCGATGTCCACAAGGGGGCAGCCTCCCTACTTGGGGGGGGGTGCTGTGCTATGATATTGGCTGTCTTGAATTCACCCCAGCACCTGTTCTCAGGCAGCATGACTAAAATTGGGCAAATGTTTTTCTCATTGAAACTGAGCAGGGTTGCTGTTGTCAGAAAACTGTCACAGATCCTGTTTGTCCATAATATGCAAAAACTATTTTTAAAATGGTACGTGCTGCTGCATCAAAAAGCACAGAAATTTACATGGAAGTGTTTCCCTTCCCCTCTTCCAAGTCCTCACTTTATTCATTCACAAGTTTGGAAAGGTACAGGGAGGAAGGATGGGAATTGACTGTGAAGTTAGTCACAAGAGGTCCTCCATTGTGACCTCCACACCCATCCACTACAGCAGTGCTGGGGGCAGAATGAGGGGACCACAGGGTGGTGCCCTAGTCCCTGACAGAGACACCTGGCCTTGCTAGGCTTTAAAGATACCCCCCGGTAAGTCCTCCCCTTTTTCAAGGCACAGAAACACCTCTTCTCTGTGCTATCTCCTTCCCTATCTCACTTCTCTTTTTGAATGTGTCATCTGAGGCCTGTACATGGTGCGCCAAATGCCAGGCGCTGGGCCACAGCTGTCACAGTGAAAATGAAATTGAGAAAAATGACACACACGCTGTTTCTTGGCATTCGCAGGAACTGGATGCATTTTCTGCCTTTCTGTGGAAGGGCTTGTGAGCCAGGCTGTAAATGACACGCAGACTGCAGACTTGGTTCCGCACCCTCAGCTTGCTGGGTAAGGGGGCGGGGTGGCTGCTGTGGGTGCCAATGCTGAGTTTCCTGGAGGGTCACCCGGAGGCCAGAACAAATAGTGTCTCACTGCAGTGGTCCAGGGTCTCCAGTCCTGCAGGAAAGCAGGGCCTACAGGTGCTTTAATCCTGGGCTCTGAAGCTCAGCTTCTTAGCCACAAGCCCCAGCATTCACAGGCTGTCCCAGCAGTCCTGTGGCACAGTCCCTGGACATTCCCTGGACTGCTCACACATTCCCTGGACTGCCCAGGAATATGGACATGCAAAGTCAAAGGTAGAATCTGTTGTTTCCTAGCTGTGTGATCCTAGGTAAGTTACCCAGTCCTCTCTGAGCTTCTTATATATGGCACAGGGCTGACAAGGTTCATCTCACAGTCTTTGAGTATTAACTACTCTGCTTCAATCACTCGACACCTGGCTACTCACCACTGCTTACAGCTACTCAGGGTTTGGCAGCCTTTCTCTAAGGAGCTGAATGATTAACATTTTAGCTTTACAGTCCATACGGACTGGCAATTACTGGCCTCATCTGCAGTTGTGATGCAAAAGAAACCCTAGATAGTACATAAAATAGTGCCATGGCTATTCCCAATAAAACTTTATAAAGTCTAATTGCTATAGGGATGCCAGCTCAGGGGGATGCAGGTTGAGGAGTGGGAAAAGGGGTAGAAAGGGGAAAGAATGCACAGAGCCAGCAATGCAGTGTAGGGTGGGAGACCCATTCCTCTGAAAGACTGAGAAGGGTTGGTACCTACCCTCAGAGGTGTTTAAGACTCAGTGTTAGGCTGAGCCACCCATGCGTCAGGGAAGCCCTTATAGTCATTGGGAAGTGGTAGGGTTGATTGAGTCGTAGCTGCTGAGAAGTGCCCAGATCCCTAGGCCTCTCCAGGGACCTGACCATAATCATAGATTCGAAGTGGTTCCTAGAGTGTAGTGTGACCCCTGGCACCTCCCTGTCGCTAAGACCACATAGCACTCTTCAGCCCACCTTCAGTGCAACCTTTGGAGTGCTCTCATTTTCAGCTTCTCTTCCTCCCCAGACCTGCAGGATGGGTGACAGTTCCACCATCCCAGCTCCTTGCCCAGTGGATGGGGCAGGGAGAAGACTTGCCAGAGATGCAGCCATGGAGCATGCTGACCCCAGGGACTTGGCAATAGATGGTGACACTGCCTCCTTCCTTACCTCCCTTGCTGGGCTGCTAAGTAGGCATAGGCCTGTGCTGAACGAGAAACAGCTGAGCCACTGCAGAGGTTCCCTGCTCAGCGGCAGATACAACAGAATCAATCTGGATACAGATTCCTACCCTGCTTCTCTCAGGTACTCTGTTCCTGGCCAGGCTGCACATCCACCTCCTGAGATGGAGTTGGCCATATTTACTGTCCCACAGCACCCACAGGAACCAGTTTCTGGTGAGCCCAGGTGCCGAAAGTGGCCTAAGAACCACAGGTAATGGGCCACCTAGTTCCCTGGATTCTTCCATGTCTGTTCAGGGGTGGCACACTACACTCTGTGGCTGGGCCACCATGGTCTCCTCTTGTAACATCCTGGGGGGAGAGGTGAGGCACTGGAGTACATGTGGCAAGGAGCAATGGCAGGCCTGAGGACAGGGATGTGGTCTGGTCAGATGGCAATGGACACGGTATACAAAAAATGTGGATGGTTCAGTGCTACTCAGCAAACAACAGTCCTCCAGGGAGCATCCCCTTTCTCAGAGTTCAGGAGTCTATCTGGCCATGGCCACAGCCCCCCCCAGGGCTAGCTAGGAGGGCACTGATTTGGCATGCTGGTGTAGGGCTTAGAGGCTCCTTCCATGGTACCTGGCTTCTCTTCAGCCAGTGCCTTGGGGCTACTGGCTGGCTTGGCTTGGGGGGACAGATCTAGAGTCCCATACAACAGTGGCCAACATCAGTCTTCTAGAGTCCGAGTTGAGCAGGTTCCTGGGACACAGAATGCAGACAGGGTCTACTGGTGGCTGGGGCATATGGCAGGGCTGGAGAGAGGGCTCAAGGTAGCACACAGTTTTAAGCAGTAGTCCTTAATATGAGGCAGGGGATTTGCTCTCAAGGGTTTCCCAGAGACTCAGTCATGACTCCCCAGTGAGCCACTACTGGGTCTGGGCCCAGCTCTCTGCCTCCAGACATTCCCCCGGTAAAGATAGCAAGTTCCTGGGTTCAAACCTTTTCTCTCTACCCATTTCCCAAGCCAAGTTTTTTGACCATTCTAAGCCTCAGTTTCCTTATCTGATCAGTGGAGATGATAAAGCCTTACTCTTGCAGGTGATATGGGTGATTTATCTGCACCCAGCTCAGAGCCTACCACGGGCAGGGGATGTCGCTGGTTAATATCCTTGAGATGCTATTTAAAGGTGTAATGGACAAGGTAGGAAAGACTCCTTTTAAAGAGTGTTTAATATCTCTGGCAGATTTAGAATGTTACCCCACCTGACATCCACCCCTGGAGGTCATCAGACTCGGATGTGGTAGTTAGAGGGCAGGAGGCAGAAGTATCACATCAAGCCAGTGCTGCTGGTCTCCAAGGCCTTTATTGGGAAGAAGGGAATGTCTGCAGTTGACTGACAGGCACTAGGCAGGGGAGTTGTAACGTCCAGAAGAGAGAAGAGTGCAGAAGAGGAGGAGAGCCTGTCAGGGTGTGGGGAGGGTCCTCTCCTCCAGAAAAAGGCACTGACAGGTAAGCACCCAGGAGCAGGGGCTCGGGCCTATATACACACAGGATTGGCAGGATGCAGGCGAACTCAAAGCTAAATACAGCCAGCCAAAGGTGAACAGCGTCTGTCTTGGGGCCATGGCTGCTCAAGGCTCCCCCAGCCATGAGGGAAAGACCTCCAGAAGGCACGCAGAGCTTAGAGCAGTCCAGCCTTTCATTTTAGTGTTTTGTGCAATTAAAACAAAAAAAAATAAATATAACTTAAACACTTCTTAAAGGACACTAAAGGCAAGTCGGGGGAAAAGCAGACGAAGCAACCTGTGGAACATGCGAAGTGGGACTGACCACCAAGAAACCTGGGGGCCCAAGGGCAGGAGCGCCCCACAGCCTACATCTGCACATCTGTACCGAGGTGTGCACAGGAGTCTCCACCAGGACCAGGGCTCATGGGCATGGTTTGTTGGAGCACCAGAGGTTCTGGGAAATTCCATCTGGGATCTATCCATCCCAGTGGGACAAGGAGGAAAGGCTGCTGGCAGGAAGCGGGTGGGTGAATGGCTTGGGAGACAGTGTAGGAACTAGCATGGTAAATACAAAAACCCAACGAAACAAAACACCCTTGGTAACAGAATAACCCCAAAAAGATGCCTTTCTAGACCACTTTCACACCTCAAACATAACCCAACCCAAAGCATTGTCCTAAGAGGATCCTGGCCTCTTGAATAATTGGTCGCTCAGCCACTTGAATCATAGCACATTTTTGAGACAGTTGGTACCTTAAAGTGCTCAGCAACTTTTGTTCTCTTAGGAAGGTTAAACTGGTCCCTGAAATTTTTGTTCATATCATAGTTTGCCTCAGCAAACATTTTTCTGAGATAGAAGGGAACTTGGGTCCAATCTATCTTTATATACAGACTCTTGGAATGATGTTCCTGCCCAGCAGATGGCTAAAGCACAGACCATGTGGTCCCCTCTAACCCTGCAACTAGTCCCAGAGCTTGCTGCATCACTGACAACCCCCCCCAAGTCTGCCTGCCTTTCAGATCATGTGCTATCATAAGGTCTAGGCTTGCTGGAGGTGACCTTTAGCAAGTCAACCCACGCAGGAGCTCACCATGAATCTGAACAGGAGCCAGGAGGTTTAAGTGATTTCCTTTTTTAAAGTCTCTACATATACATACATCCTCATGGGTCCCACCTTCCACCCCCACCAACTGTCACTCACCCAGCATGAAAGGGGAAATACATGTGTCACATGGCCCAATAGTCCTCTAGAAAGCCCAGGAAACCAGGGTGGGTGGCCCAGGTGGCCATCTCTTCCTAAAGAAGGGAAGATGACCTTTTCAGGTACATACAGCTTGGTCCACCCCATCACTCTTAGTGTCCCCAAGCAGTGTCTGCTAGCTGAGTACCTAGCAGAGCACCTGTACACTGTGCTCCTGAGTCTCTTAGCAAAGGAGGGGTAGGCAAGCCCAGAGGGGCCTGAAGACAGCTCTAAATGACAACAGAGCCAGGAGTTCTGTTTCTGAAGCCATGCAAATTGTTCGCTCTTTTCAGTAAGCCAGGCCCACTTGCTTTACAGTAGAAGTAGGGATTAACAATGGTCTCCCAGGTCTTCAAACAGCTCAGAGAGTCCAGGAATGGGGAGGTCTGGGGCAACCTCAGGCACCCATCCATACCCTGAAAACTACCTACATGACACTAATCTAAACCCTTTAGGCTGCAGAGTGACTTCAAGGGAAATTCAGAACTAATTTCAAGAAGTCAGAATCCTGCTTCCTCCTAGCCTGATGCAGCCAGAACCCCATTCCATCCTTGTAACTGTTAAAGGCTCCTTCCTTATGGAGTGATTCCAGGTACACGTGTGGCACTGCCTGACTATTACCAGGGACTTGACAAGAGAGGAGCCTCTTCCCTGGGTATGACAGGGTCTCAGAGTTGTTGCAGGTGCCCTGGAGGGCAGGCGGAACTTTGAGTACCTACCCAGGCCTGGACCTTGCTGCTACAGCAGGGCAGAGCAAGGCCAGAAAGTAGCGGCTCTGGGAGGTGGCATTATCCCTGGAATGTCTCCTCTAAGTACACCGGCAGCAATCCCAGATGGAAGGGTACACAGTTCCTGCCTGCCCCCTTCTGGGGAGATCGCAGTTCTTCAGAAATAGTCAAACAGCTTCTCCTGGCTTCTAGCCTGGGTCTAGATCCCAAGGATTTAACCCACCCCAGCTAGGTGGGGTCTTGATTTAGCTTCCCTAGAAAGGCCACACAGTGTCTCTGCAAACTGGGGTTTCTCTCTGGAGGATTCTTTGCTCAAGCAACATGCAGAGCCCCAGAGGTTGTTTCCAAATCCCAAACAGCAGTACCCTAGCCTGGCTGTGGTACCCAGGGTGGGAGACACAAGGGAGGCTTGCACGCTGATAGCACTGGCCACCAGGGGGCAGCAGGGTCCCACTGGTAGCCAGGCTGGGCCGGTGCTTTCTGGGAGTCTCCCAGAAGCAAGGCTCAATCTCTTAGGAACCCCAAGTGGCCAGGAATCCCATGGTCACCCAGACCTACTCTGGCTCTAAGATCACCTGACTGTACAGGATGTCATGCCTAGATTTGGGCAATTCTCTTCCAGAAGCCACCTCCAGGCTCTTGTAATGGAAAAAGAACTAGAAAAATGTCCTCTCTTTTCTTCAAAGTGTCCTGTAGTGCAGCTTGGCAGGCTCTGTTCCAGGTGGAAGCTCAGTGAGAAACGAGGGAAGAATTGAAAGAGAAAGGGAAGCAAAGGAGAGGGAGAGGGGCAGAGATGGCAGGCAAGGTGGTGGCGGCCTCAGGTGAGTGGGCTGCCCTTGGACATTTCCGTCAGAATGTCGATGAGGTTGTTCAGGCCAGAGAGATAGCCATCCTCCCGGTTCCCCTCCTGCCAGGGCACATCATGTCGCAGGGTCTGGCCTTCAGGCAGGGGTGTGGTTTTCCCAAAGTCGATCATCCACACTTTGGCATGCTCCTTCTTGTCATGGATGAAGAGGAGGGAGCTGCCAATAACCTGGAAGGAAGCAGGGCAGTGAGGAGAGGAGCAGGTGGGGCCAGAATCAGGAGGTGGGGAGCAAGGCTAGGGTGGGGGTGTCAGGGCAAGGAGGAAGGGAGCAGAGCCTGGAGGAGAAGAGGAGGCAGGAACAGGGGGAGACATATCTGGGGTACCTAGCTATTTGAGGGGCTAAGAAAGGCCTGAGCCTATATGATCCTGAGGGAAGCTTGGGCCAGTGATTTCATTCCTTATTGGAACCAGGGGGTCTGTCAGCAGGTAAGCTATGTCTGGCAGAGCCAAGACACAGTGACCTACCTCATGGCACTTGAAGAAAGGAGAGACTTCCAGAGTGTCTCGAATAGCCTTCAGTCGGTCCCGGTAGGCAATCTGAGGATAGAGATGCCCAGAGTTTTACACACTGAGTGTGCATGTGATCTCTATTTAGTTCATTAGTCACTAAATTACAAGTTGGAGTGACCATATACTCTGACCACTTACTCCAACCTCCTTCTGTACCAACAAGAAAACAGAAGCAAAGAGAAGTGAGCTCAGCTGAGTTCAGAATTATACCCTTCCCAGAAGGCTGTGCAGCCCCTCAGGTTCTTCCATGAGGAGGCAGTCCATCTCAGCATGCCAGTTAGCAAAGGCAGAGCCCACAGTCAGTTTCCATGGTAACTTCCTGACCATAAACTGCTGTACCCTTGACTAAAGACAGAGTAGGGGGAGATCTACAGAGCCCTAAAGACTCTCCTGCATTAGCTATGGGGGTGTGCCTGATCATCCCCAGGGGCCAGCAGTGTGAGTCTCATCACCTGGGCCTACAGGTCCACTAGGGAAGCCCATATCACACAGGCTTTGTCAATGATCATTGAACAGCAGTGATATAGTCAGGTAGGACCAGTCAGCAGCTCCCTGGAATCCTCAGCAGCAATCAATCCCTCTTGGAAATGTAGTCAGTGGCAGGACTCTGAGGGTCTGAAATAACTCCTGTAGATGTCTAGGAACCAGAGGGCTTACCCTGCAGACATACTGTAGGCCTGGAGCTATCAGGAAGTGCAGGGACCTTCTGCATCTAGCCAACTTGGGTGTGAACCCCAGCTCTGCCCTTTGCTACTTGTGTCTTGGACCTTCAAACCTCCTTGTCTATCAAATTGGGACAAGAGTGTCCACTTCACCAGAGGGCTGCTGAGATGTGATGAACACTCAGTACAATACCTGGCCAGCAGCAGGTGCTAAAGATACCCCACCAGAGTCATTCCCTTGGGGGATATATGCTAGAGCCCAGAGAATGAGGCCTTCAGTGTTTACTTAGCTTCTCTGTGTACCCATGATTGGCTAGGGATAGTCACATCACCCTTGTGCAGAAATCTGGGGCTTGTGTTTTTAGCAAAGGTACCATGGCTGCCGCTCCTGGCTCTGATAAGGGCAGAGCAAGAATGTTCAGAGCAGGTACGGTCACCCCCAAACCCTGACTCACCAGGATGTTCTGGTTTCCTTTAGTGAATTCTCTGAAGGCTTCAGTGACCTGCTCCCTTGTTTTAGTCTTCTTGAAGTCACGGTTCACAGAGCCATCTTCCTTCTGAGGAGGACACCCCACCCAAGAGTCATCAGTGGGACCACAGGAGGACACCTCACCCACTCACCTGAACATGGCACTGCTCAGGGATGGTAGAGGGAGGCGAGTGCAATCATGTGGCTGTCACCTGGCACAGCAGAGCCTATTCTTGGCCTTGACAGAGGAGCTCACAGGGTGGCCCCAGCTCCCTGGTAACGCACTGTGTTAGGAGGTGTGTGTGTGTGGGGGGGTCTGAGACAACAATGTAAGAAAGTGACCCAAAAGCACCCTGTTCTGAACAAGGGCAGCAGGGCCCAGGGCAAGGGACAGCCTCACTTGTATAGAGTCTGCCTCTCTGGGTCAGTGGATGGGCTGTTAGTGGTACCTACAGTTGGACAATGCAGAGACCAGAAACATATCCTGCCTGGGCAGGAAATACCAGGGCATGGGTGTTGTTCAGACAAGCTAGAGAGAGAGAAGGAGAGGGTGTGTAAATAATTTACATCCAGGCTGAGAGTTGGAAGCTGCAAAGAGGGAACGGTGGTTTCAGAAGGCAAGAATGGGTAAATGATGTTCAGTCCCCAGCTCTAGAAGTCAGGAAGCAGCAGGTGAGACACTGGTGACCAGAGGAACTCACACACCATGTGAGAGCTGGCCACAGGAGCCTCCCTTCACTTCAGCCACCCAACCCCAAATCCATGCTGGACAGGGGATCAGGCAGACCAGGCTTGGGCAGGAGAGGAGAGAACCAGGGTCTGTGATGGGACTGCCACCTGCCCCGAAAGGATGGCTGCCTGAGACTGAGGAGCATGGGTTCCCCAACCCTGTTCCTGAGCTGGCTCTTACAAATCCAACAGCTAGGGGCATGGACAGGGTCTTAGGGACAGGGACAGTCTTAGATCTTTCTCGGGGCACTGAAGAGGAAATGTAGGCGGATGAGGTTTCTAAGGGATCCCAGGCAGCCACACAGCTCTCCCCACCTGCTCCTCACTGACAGCAAACAAACTTCTTCCCTGTGGTAGGCCTGTAAAGCTGGCTTCTATGTTGGGTCCTCAGTCACTGCTGCTCTGAGACCTGATTCCCTCACACAATCAGCCTACCTGCACCTTAGCCTGAGGAACAGGCCAACATTCCCAGGCTGGCTGTCCACACATGAGCCGGTACTAGGTGATCCTAACAGACTCTGAGGATCTCAAAGCCCCCATCATCACAGACTGAGAGGCCCATACCTCACTGGCCTCACCTTGATGCCCTCAATCCTGAAACCTAGGGTGGCAGTGGAGCTGATAGTCTCCCGCCACTGCATGTAGCGTGGCTTGGTCACAGCTCGCTGGGCTTTCTCCTCCTCAGTGGGGGCCTCTGGGTCTACCTCGATCATCTTCTGGTACATGTCCTTCCGCAGGCTGGGCTTCTTCCGGGCCTTGGTGAGCTCTTCCTCTAGGTATGTCCTGCATGGAAGATGAGGGACATGAGTAATGGGGGTGGGTCATGGCTCCCTGTAGTTGTGGGTTGCCTGGTAGATGAAGATCCTGAGTTGGCTGTATTTTCATGGTCAGGGTCATGGTCAATACAGCAACCCCTAAGATGAGGCCCATTCATTGGGAGAGCCATGGATTGTTCAGCCTGATCTGAGAAAGGGTGTCCTCACCACATCCAGAGAACCTTGGAGCCACTGTGAAGGCCTGTTAAGCCCAAGGAACCCCTTCTATGGGATCTAGGGTCAGCAGAAAAAGGAAGCAGGAAAGTGGGCAGTTTGTGGGAGAGACAGAGGACAGTGTTCCCTCTGGACTCCCACTGTGCCCTGGCTGCCTGGAGAGTATATTCTGTCCTCTCCATCTGTCCCTCCCATCTGTCCCCCATCCTCATACAGCCTGACACTGGGCTGCATCTCTGGTTTTCTGCAGAAGGGAATTTCTAAGACTGCAGAAGGCTTCTGCAGAGAACCATCTGAGAGGGCTGCTCAGGGGTCTGTGGCCCTGTTATGTCTCAGAGACCTGCCTGGTACTCCCGCCTCCTCCACACTGGGTCACTGAGTCCCTTAATCCCAGAAAGACTGAGAAAATGTGCCTTCTGAATTGCTTCATGTGCTGCCCTCTGCATAGCAAGCGGCATCTGTAGGTTGAACTGGTGAAGACACTGAGCCCCATCGGGGGAGATGACAGGTAGGGACAGGAGAGGACCAGAGCAGCCTGGGGTGGAGTTACTGCCTCAGGACTCTGAGAACTAATCTCAGCCCCAGTACCAACTCCCAGATTTCCACCACTACCTCCAACTGGAGAAGTGACTCACCTCTGCCCTCTTCCCTGCTCCCCTGCTTCAGCCCTTCCACCCACACACATGCTGCCCTAGACCTAGAGGAGGCTGCAGTAGTCAATCAGCTGCAAGATGGGGAAGTAGGCCCCCTGTGCCCTGCGTGGGTGTGAGCTGCCCTCAGAGGCACTCTCCCCATCTGTCCACTCTTCTCCCCTGTCCCCTGTGGGTGGCTGAATACTTGTTTCCACATCTTCCCCAGGCTGCCTGTTTGGGTCCCAGAACAGACTGAACACAAAGGAGAGGATTTCAGAAACCACTGCACCTATTGATATTTATTTACAACCGAAAAAAGAAATGCCCAAATCCTCGGGCATGAATTTGGTCAGTTCATGCTGAATGAACCAGTTGCTAGTTGGGAGCTTGCACACACACACATGCACTTCATGCACTCAGCACGCTGCTGTGCATGCAGATGTCAAGCTGTCCATGGACTTGTTACTCTAGAGGAAGATTTTATTCCTAACACCCCTGAGTGTGCAACCCAGGCCTGCAGGGCAAGCAGTGTCTACACTTCCCCAAAGAGCTCCAGTAGCTCTTTAAAGAGGAAAGAGGCACCATTGTCAAAGCCCTGTTCACATGGAACTTTCCCCCTAAAAGGCCCCCTGGAGTCCTGCCTAGGCAGAGTTGCTTGGGAGAGATGCTGCCAATGGCCACCAGCTGGATGTTGGGCCCAGAGTACATCCGAGGAACATTCAACACCTACTGCTGCCATACTGCCTCTACCACAGAGGGAAGGCTTGGGCTCTGTCCGTGATAGGGGCTAGAGACTTGTTCACCAACTGCTGGGGCCTAAAAAATAGACATGGGGGAGCAGAGGGGCCAGACTCTGGGATAGGAGGTGAGTCAAGTTAAGGTAAAGGAAGACAGCAAGTCCAGGTGAGACCAACAGGTGGCAGACCAAGCCAGGACAGTTTTTTCAGTGCTGAGGGGCTGGCGACCCTAGGTCTGGATAACAGACGACAATCACTCTAAGTGGGACGTTTCAAGCCCAAGGACATCTTGAGAGCAGTAGAAGCATTTATTCATTTGGAGCTGGGTCCCATAAAGGCTCCTTCATACCACTACCGCCTCCCCTCCACTGACTAAGGCTGGCTCTGCCTTCTACCACTTTTGTAGTAGGTCTCTGCTCCATGCCCTGGGACTTGATGTTTAATGAGGACCAGTGCTCCAAGCTCTTCCCTTTGCAAGGACAGGCCATGCTCTAAGGGCACTCATAGACTGCTTGTCTCAGTAGAGGCCCAGAGGCCAATGTTTCTGGGCTACTGTGTTTGGAAGAAAGCCACAGCCCAAGGCCTAAAGATGACCAGCCTATCACCCCAGGGAGCCCTGTGGAAACAGGGTCTTCAAGGGCTTCCATGGAGAGTAGTGCATGGCCTGGTGTGCAGTTCATAGCTTGGGTATATTTGCAATATTCTGCTACCTGGTGGGTGGCCCTAGTGACACCTGCTCAAACAATAGCATGACCTATCTCAGTATGACTGCCTGTGGGGCATGCTGGGACAGTGTGGCTGAGGACCAGTGCTCAGAGCACAGAGGAACCCTTAGGGTCCATGTGTGGGGAAAGTGCAGCTGGGGTAGGAGTTGCTTTTAGGGAGACCCCCCCCTTGCCTGAAGTGCTCCTCCTCCCTCCCTACTTCTTCTGACCCCTGTCATGCCTAGGGCAGGGTTAACTAAGCCTCTCTGGAGAGGAGAACCCTGAAGTACAAAGTGAGAGAAGCAACCAGATCCAGGAGACAAGGGAAGCCTGGAGGTATGGGGCCCTGCCTCTGTAGCTTCCCGGGGAGCTGCCGGCCACCTAGGGTAGGAGGCACAGCTGCTGGCTTTCAGGGATAACCAGCCATGCATCTGTGATACAAATTCGCCTGTCTGTGCACCTGTGAGACTGCTCAGTGGGATACTGTGCATGGGATCGCCTTTCTCTCCTGCAGGCAGGTTGAGCCCTGGCTATCCAGGTTGGAAGCAAGGGCTGGCCCTTGAGCACGCACATCCTGGTGCACTGGCCAAGAGTCTTCCAGAGATAAATAAGATTGGCAAAGAGCTGTGGCTATGTGGCTACAGGGGCATTTTGTCTTTTCCCTTACCCACCCCAGATCCCTGTGGGCCAGAGACAGCCAGGGCTTTGGAAAGTGGGAGGAGGTGCTAGTGATGGGCAGGAGCCAACAGCTGGGCCTGTACTTCTCCATGCCCCTATGCTTGCCCTGGGGATAAGGGAAGGGAACATGCCATGGTCAGCTGGCAGGCTGATTTTAGGACACAACACCCAGGAGGAGTAAGAAGGAAAGGAAACCCCGGTTGGTTCAGTCCAAGCACACACTGCACTCCCTTGCTTGTTCTCCCCACCCCTTAATATCCTTATATAAGAGATACACCAATTCAGGGGATGGGCAGATAGCTCAGTTGGTAAAGTGCTTGTCATGCAAGCACGAGGACCTAAGTTTGATCCCCAGAACCCACATAAAAAGTCCAGCATGTGGCGTGTGCTTATAATCCTAGTACTAGGGAAACAGAGAGAGGTGGATCTCTGAGGCTCGCTGGCCAGCCTTCCCAGCCTAATCAGAGAAGCTTCAGGCCAATGAGAGACAATCAGAAAAACAAGGCGGACAAGATCTGAAGAATGACATAGTGATTGTCATTCACTGGCCTCCACTGTGTGTGCACACACACAAAAGAAATAGATCAGAGGCTGGAGAGATGGCTCAGTGGTTAAGAATACACACTGTTCTTCCAGAGGAATTTAGTTCCCAGCATCCACATTGGGTAGTTCATAACTGCCTATAATTCCAGCTCTGGGGGAATCCAACACCTCTGATGCCCTGCCCCCTATGGGCACCCATGCTCATGTGTACATATCCAACACAAACATACATGCATACACAGAATTTAAAAAATAAATGTTTTGGTGCTGGAGAGATGGCTTAGGGGTTAAGAGCAGTGGCTGCTCTTGCAGAGGACTCGGGTTTGGTTCCCAGGACCCACACAATAGCTAACAGCCGTCCTTAACTCCAGTTCAGGGGATTTGATGCCCTCTTCTGATCTTTGTGGGCATTGTATGACATGGGTGCACTTACATACATAGACACATAAAATAAAAATATTTTTAAAAAATAAACTTTTATAAAAGACATAGAACAGTTAAATCATTCAAATCAGATATCGGCTTCAGCTCTGAGCTCCACCTCTCTTCACAGGTGACTAAAATGTCATGGAGAAGACAAAGTCCACTGTCCAGCTTGGGTGTCTCAGCCAGCGCCAGGTCTCAGGGGGTAAAAAGGGAGTGCTGGACACCTAGGGGCTGACAGCTTCCTAGAGGGAGCACCACAACCTTCCTCAGGGAAAAGCGGCCATGTAGGTGGTTACTAGATGACAGGGCCAAAGTTTAAGAAGGGGTAAAACAGGCCTGCAGCCTCATAAGGACCCAGCACTCAGGACAGCTGTCTGAGGCCTTGAGCCTCCCCTGTGCTCTCCTCCCTACCTCTCCTGGCCCTCTTCCTCACTCTTTCCTCCTGGGTCATCTCCTCCTTTGGGGAGATGTCAGGCCAAGGCAGAGCCTGGAAGTTGAGATCCTGGAGGTAGGGGTGGGGGTCCACTTCTGCCTGATGCTCCCCGGTCCTCCTGTCTGTTGGGCTTAGCCCAGACCCTGGAGCACCTTGGGATATCTGGAGATACCTCAGGCTCACCTGCCATAGGGGCACCTGGGGCTCCTGGGTTCTATTCTCAGTTGCGCTCTGGTGGTAGGCCCAAGTCTTTTTGGGAAACCAGCATGTGCTATAAGCCAGCTTTGTGGCCCCTTCTCTCTATTCCTGTCTCCACCTTAGGTCACCTAACAGCAGGTCATAGCTATGATTCCTCTCTACTGGCTGCTCACCTCACTCAGGGACCCCACCTGACTAGTGAGCAGCTCTATCTGCTCCCCGAGAGGCTTGGCATCCAGCCAGCGCCCCTGTCTTGCCTCCCCCAGCTCACTAGAGAAATAGTGATTGGCAGGGCAAAGCCAGAACCCCCTGTGTCCTCTGCATGGTCTGATGGAACAAGTAGATGCTAGGAGGAGTTCAGCTCACCTGATGCCCATCTTGCAGTCCATCACGCAAGGTGAGTCGAAGTCAGCCAGCAGGTCATCCATCTGGTTGTAGCGCTCCCCGTCCTTTACCACATCCCCATGGTAGGCTGGCACGTATGGTCTCAGCACATCAGCCATCAGTCGGTCCAGGCAGCGCTGCTCCGACTCACAGTGCTTCTTCAGGATACGGCCATTGGCAGCTGCCTTGAAGCTCCCTGCAAAAGCAAGTAGGAGGAGGGCCTCAGGTCTCAGCCAAAGCCTCAGGGATAGCTGAGATCCATTCCCCTGCAACAGCCTCTTGGGTGCAGCACCAGAGCCTCCCTGGAAACACCACAACACTGGCTAAGCTGAGGGCTGAAGGTATGACCATGACCCTGATGTGGACAAGCACCTTAAGGCAACTGGCTTTGAGTCCTGGTCACCCACTTACTGATTGCAACCCTGGGTGCTCCCCACCTTCCCTGACCCTAAAGCACCTCACCCCCGGAAGGGTCAGCAGGACTGTATATAGCTCTATCCACTCCTCGGTGTTCCTATGAGCACTCTACTCCTGCTTCAGCCAAACTTCTCAGTCAAACAGGTACCCCTGGGTCTTGAGGCCCTAAAACTTAGGACTCAGTGCCTGGACAGGGGACAGAATGGACTGGGGTCCAAGACCCAGGCTTCCTGAGCAATGTTCCTTCAGAGCCACTCGGAGTATTTAAAAAGGGTGTCCAACAAATCATTCTTGAGCTGGGCTGGGCCAGTGTGGTGAGGGCTGTAAAAGAAACATCAGGTGTATGCTGGCCTGAAAAGAACCTGCAGGCCAGTGAAGTGATGGGGGCCAGATATATGGGTAGCCATGAAAGTGCCCCCAGAGGACAAGGCATGCCAAAGGTCTCTACAGGGGGGCTAGCTCACTCTGGGGCTTTGGCTATAGAAGCCCTCCCTCACTGTTCACTAATTGATAACTAGACCCTATTCCCTAACCCAGACCCCCAGCTACCAGTCTGCTATCCAGGTGCCAGCACACTGGTGGCTATGGGGTGACCAGGGTGCATTTCTTACCAGTTTAAGTTCCTTCCAGGTGAAGACTACATCTCCATGAATATTGTAGCCCCTAGGGCCAGGGTGATGTAGGCATACAGAAGGCACTCACTGAGGTGGTTTAGCTTTTCCTCTTTGTCCAGGATGACAAATGCTGGACAGGGTATAAATATCTATCATCTGCTATATTAAGTAAAACTAGAAGAGAACTTAAGAGGGAAAGAAGAGCTATAGACAGGGTGGGTGGGTGGGATATGTGTGTTCTGGGGGACAGGGTGGCAAGAACTTTGGCAAGATCAACTGTCCACATTCATTTACAAGCCAGTGTTAATGTCATAGCTTTGCCAGGGAGGTTGCAGTGTCAGACAAAGCAGTCTCCCAAAGAGATGCTATTCTGGTGCTATCATCCCCCGGAGCCCCCATTGCCAGCCATTCCTCCCCATATTTGCCTGGTACCTTCCTAGGAGATCCCAGTCTACCTGCATGTCCTGCCAGCTGGATCCAGGGGTACTTCTTCTTGAAGGACATGACAAAGGGGGACCAGTGCACCATGTTCTTTATCTTCCTCCATGACTTGCTCTAGAAATAAGCAAACAGAAAACTCTGAGTTAAAAAGACACCTACATTTTCTGATCAGGATGAATTCAAAGCAAGGTAACTCAATGCCCATAGCTGTAAGACCAGAGGGGTCATGCCTACAGCTCGGGTACCCTAGGTGGACTCCAAGCATCTTATTGTCTACATGGTGGGCACAGTCACAGGTAGCTTTGCTTCAGTTTACAAACAGGCTGAGAAAAGAGCTCAGGGGACCTCCAGAGGCAGTTCAGGGGTAGGTGAAGGAGGCAGGCAAAGTGCTCCCAATCAAGTGCTCCTCATCCTAGTCTCTTCCCCAGAAGGGAATAGCTAAACCCACACTGCCCTTTTACATGTACCCTCTCAGGGCCTCAGTTTCCTCATCTGTCTAGTGAGAGACAGCTGGTTCATCAGGTTCTTGGGACTGATGGACACCAGGACTCTAGTGCCAAGAGCAATGACCTGCTCAAGGAAGACTGGAAGGGCCACCATCACCCAGCTGCAAGGTGTCACTGCACATTTTATTTGTAGATTTGATGGGAAGTGAACACTTATGAAGGAAGAGTCCACGGAGGGGTCATTCATAGATGACTGCTGAGTCCTGGGTGGGGTAATACATATATATATATATATATAGCCCTGTCTATTCAAGAGGCTGAGGCAAGAGGTTCCCCCAAGTTCAAGAGTTTGAAACCAGCACGGATGATACAGTGAGACTCCAAACTCAAAACACAAACCAAAACACATACATATACACCAAAACCAAACCAAACCAAACCAAAATAAACCAAAGGGTTTCTGGAAAAGGGCTGGAGGTTGCCCAGAAGAAGTAACTGGGGGCAGACTAGGGAGAAAAGACTATGATAGCTAGACGTGGCACAACAGGGACCAGCCAGGCTGGTGTGAAGGCTGGAAGCAGTGAGAAGTGTGTGCAGGAGGTAGGCGTGAGCTGAAAGGTGTGTGTGTGTGCAGGAAATGGGTGTGTGCAGAAGGTGAGCCTCCAATACGTTGAAGAGGTTCTAGGGCCGTTCAGCACCTGAACTGAGACCTCCATTTGGCTTCCCTTTCCCCTGTAAGTCTCCGTTTGGAGGCACCATGGCCAAGGCCAGGAAACTGGCTACAGGCTGTAGAATATTCCACTTGGGAGGAGTACTGTGTATTTGTTCCAGAGGCCTGGACACTGGCTGGCAACAGACAGGGTTTCCCTGGGGTTTTCAAACAGCACCAGTGCCAGGCAGCTGCCAACCAGCAATCAGAAAAGGCACTTTCTGGGGTGGGGCCGGGAGGAGGCTGTATGGAAGAGGCTGCTTGGGGCCTGCACTGCCCTCTCCTGTCTGAAAGAACAGGGACAAATGACAGGACAGGAGACAGAATCCGGCCCTTGTGATAGTCCTGGGTTACACAGCACTCCCTCAGCAGCCAGATCCACTCCTGGGAGAAGTAGCTTTCCAGGCCTGGGGCAGGCTCCCCTCCAAGCACTTCGATGCAGGAAGCCAATCTCCCCCAGAGAAAGATTCCAGGCCTCTTCCTCCAGCTAGGACAGGTGACAAAGGGAGAAAGAAAGGCAGCCTTACAAATTGATGGAACTCCATCCAGAGACTGGACTGCTCAGCCCTGGTTTTCTTCCGGGGGAGAGTCTGTTCTCAATCAGACCACCAACCCAGGCTTTGGACTTCACAAGAGCTCTTGAGATGCTTCACCAGGGGGTGTGACAGAGTACTTCTTGGCATCTGCTTCTTTATCACCTCTCATCAGAGCATCTGCACGGCCTCCATGGACCCTACCAGAGTACCCCCAAAGCTCCAATATGTAACAGGTCCTCCTGGACTCTGTGGGCAGTGAGTCTTCCCAGATGACTCTGAGGCTGAGGTAGCTGGCTGGCTGTGTTCAGTTCTGCAGGGACATGTTGCTGCCTTACTCGCAGACCTCGATCAGCCTCCTCAATAATAAGCCTAATGGTGTTCTTGAGGCTGCTGAGTGTGACAGTGCAGGGGACCCACTGCCAGCTGGCATGGCTTCTGCCCACCCGGGGTAGGGTTGGGGGGACAGCAGGACTCAAAGTAGACATGCAAGCATAGGCACCAGCCACAGCCAGCACATGGCCTGGTGTGTGCATTCATAACTGCTGTCTGTTACCCAGCTCTTGCTGTGTGACAGGCATTGGTCTGGGGCCATGTGGCCTTGTGCTGACCTTCACAACAGCCTGATGTGGAACAGGAGGGCTTTCTCTGTTTTATAGATGAGGTGCCCCAGGCTCAGCAAGGCATTTCCTTTATGTCAGTCCCTCCTCTGGCCTTGCTGATAGGAACCAGCTCACACTAAGAACCTGAAATCTGCTTTCTTTCCCTGTCCACAGTGAGGGCCCCATCATGGCCATTCTTTTCTAGTCTTGAGATAGCTGGCAGAAGGGACAGGAGACAAGGCTGTGCAGGACACAAAGGAGATGTTTCCAAGGTGGTCCCCACTCCTCCCCCAGGCAGACACGGCTCTGGCTTTAGAGGATTCTAGCTGCTGCTTTAGCAGAGGAGCCCAGAACCTTTGGAACATGCATCTAGCTGGCCACTAAACCCTGAAGATGTCCTGTTCTGGAGATACTATACACCATTTACTGTCAGCACAACTACCAAATGATATTAGGTTTATGATGTGCTGGGTGGGATCAGAGCAGGTGTGTTCTTATGGGCTCTGGAGGGAACTGTGCATGTGTGGTATGTGTGGAAGCTCACTGTTGACAGCAAGGACAAGAAGCTGGTGTGCCCACCAAGCAGAAGGTGTAGGGATTACCAGGGACTTGGAGCTTCCACTTTGACTTTGTGGCAGGTGCTTAAGCCAACTGAAGCACAAGTGTAAGACCCTCCAGGCAACTCCTTGAGCTGGACCAGTCCCTGGACTGCTGTCCTTCCCATCAAACCAATCCTGACCGGCCTTTGCTCTATATCCACGTGCAGGCTGGCTGGCTGACAATGCCTGCTGGGGTCATTTGTTACTCAGCCAGACCTCCAGGTCTTATGCCAACCTCCAGATGCACAGGAAACAGAAGGGCCCCGACTCATCCAGTTACATTTGGATTAAAGAAGCAGAAAACAGCCAGGTGGGGAATGTAGTCCTTTAAAACTCCAATACACTGGAGAGCCGTGAAGTTGCTGAAGCTCTTCTGGGCAGTTTCAGAGCTTGCACCTGACTTAACGTTGCTAAAATATTCAGAAACTGTGAAGAAGAATTTGTAGTGGAAAGAAAACAAACAAACAAACAAACAAACTGAAGAACCACAAACCTCAACCTTCCTCCTACCTGAGGTGTTGGGAAGTCAGAAGGAGAGGGAACCCGAGAACCAGGTCAACAGCAGCAGCAAGCACCATCAACAGGACAGTCCCATGCAACTCTGGACCATAGGAGTTGCAAGCACAGAAGGACAGCTTGGGAAGCTCTGGGCAAGATGAAGCCTAGCCCACCTTTTCCTCTTTACCATGAGCTCCTGTCTCAGAGCAAGGAGCTTCTATTTTAAAAACACAAAGCCTCCATGAGCCTTGCCACTCCCCACCCTCATATCTCTAACCTTAGGCAGACATGGTCCACTGTCTAGAAGGCCCATCTCAGTCTTGGCTGAGCCCATGAGGTAGAGTCTCTGATTCTGTGTGTTTACGTGGGCCTCTAAGGAGGTAGACAGTTCTAGGGGTGTGCTACCCTCTGCTGCCCCCCAACCAGGCAGCCCAGGTATGCTGCAGAGATAAAATGCCTAAAAGAAGGCATTAGCTCTAAGTATGGTCCATGTCTTCCATAAAGTGGGCAGAAGAAGAATGGTGGGAGCAGGGGAAAAAGAGGGCTAGACTCTCCCAGCACAGCCTGTGGGGATGTGGAGCCTCTAACCTACTTCTTTCAAAGTGCTATAACCACCAGAAGGGGCCTGGCACAAAATGGAAATGAAAGGCCCTTTGGATGTGGGTCAGGGGGGGGAGTATGACCCTTCCACATCCAGGCAGGTGTGAGCTTTGCTGCACTGCTCACAGGGGCCACCAACAGCCTCTGGCCTCAGCCTTAGCACAGTCATGCCCGGGCTGTTGCTGAGGAGCAGACCTCCTGGAGACAGCCACTGTAATCCCAAGTAGGCCCTCAATTGCCCACCCGCCCCTCCTCCAGTGCCTGCTTACTGACTCCTCTGCCAGGCAGGGGTTTATCACCCTACAGGTTAAGCTGCATGTTGTAGCCCACTATCAGGTGTTGTCTAAACACTCTGCCTAGACCCCCACCCAGAGGCAGGATGATAGAGCTAGAACCACCAAGCTTTGGAATGGGAAGAAGCCTCTGCTCTACAAGCCCATTGCCCTTGGTCGGATGAGTACAGACAGGCTCCCTATCTATTACTGGACACCCCCCATGGATCCACAGATGTCCTGGTGATAAAGACTCCCACGCCCCAGGTACTTTGTTCTAACATGACCAGGGACATTTTGTCTTTGACTTCTGCATCTTTTTGTTTGTTTTATTTTTCCTCTAAGGCACAGTGGGCTGGCAATAATCCAACAGACTCTTCCAGAAGGCCAGAGGCCAATGGGGTGGCCATGAGATGAGCTAATGTGTGACCGATCACTTACAAAGCTCCACCCCCAGGCCCACAGTACTGGTTTAGGACTGCAGAGAGTTGGAGCCTGGAGTCCAGGTGTCTCTACCCCAGTTCTGTCTAGAAGCTACAGATACAGAACAGATCCTCAAAAGGCCCATTTCAAACCTCCTCTGGGATATACTTTCAAGGTCAACAAACTCCATAAGGGTAGACTCTTTGCAGCCCCCTCCCACCTCACCTGTTCCTCCAGCTACTCTGTTTCTCTGCTCTACTCTTTTTATTTCAATAGTTTGACCACCTGGCTTTTAGTTTGAGAATCTCTCCCCTTCCCGTCCCCCTTTTTGAGAGTAAAAGAGATGAGGGAGAAATGACCTTGCACTCTGAGTCCCCCCAAATAATCCTGCAAAAGCAATGCTTGACTCTGCATGCATGTGTGAGGACACCCGTGTGTGTATGTGTGTGTGTGTGTGTGTGTGTGTGTGTGTGTGTGTGTGTACATATGGGGAAATCATGTGTTGACAGCCTGTGGTATTGCTAGGTACAGTGCTAACACCGCAAGGAAGCCTCACAGCACTGCTCTAGTTATTTCCATTTTGCTCAGAAGCGTGAACTAACCTGCTCCAGGTCATATAGCTTCCAGGTCTGTGCCATTTAATTCTGAAGATTTTGTTTCAGCCAACAGGATGCCCCCCCCCACTCCTATCTCTCCCCTAGTTATAAAACAGCCTCGCAAAGACAGCCAGTGCTTTGTCACAAAAGTGACCTTTCAGATGCGGGAGGCCTGAATAGAGACCTGCCCTCCCCTCCCTTTGAGTCGAAGTCTTTTCCCAGAAGGTCCTGGCTGACATACACTTAGGGAAGGCACACTGAACAAAAGTGGACAGGAAAGGCTGAGCTTTTGCGTCGGAGCTTCTGTTTTGCTCTTGCAAAAGTTGGAGTGAACGTCCATTGAGTTGTCCATGTTTGGAAAAAAAAAAAAAAAAGCTTTTTCTCCCCTTCCTTCTTCTTCTTTTGGTTTTTCTGAAAAAGCAGCTAGGGTTTCCCTAGTGATCAGTGCCTCCCTCTCTGGGAAAAGCCGGGTGCTTCTCTCAGGCCTCCTAGCCAACTTTGTTCATTGTGCTACCTTGGCAGGGGGCCTGGGAGGGTGGTGGAGTGCAGGCCCAGGCAGGTAGGATGCCCAAGGCTCCTTCCTGGAATAGAAACTGTCACAAAGGCCAGTGAACTGGCTCTAAGGGTACAGGGGCCCTTTCAAAAACCAAGATAGTAGGCTTGAGAAAAAAAGCCCCAGGCAGGCATTGGCAAGGCAGGTGGGTCTGGCTAAAAATAAATATGTATATGAGACGGACCACCTCCCCCTTTAACAAACAAGACAGTCTGTTCTAAAACCAAGTGAAGACTACTTCATTCCCACTCAGCCCAGCCCTTGTTGTCCCCAGAAGGGGGCGGCTTAGAGCTACTTTTAGAGTTGATCCTGTCAGGAACCCCTCCTGCCCTTTACAGCCTACCTATACTGGGTGGGAATCACCACCCCACCCCCAAGCTGAGGCATGGGTAAGCATTCCTTACTCAAAATGTTTTGAACCAGGAGTGTTTCAAACTTTTTTTTTTAGCCTTTGGAGTTTTTGCACATACCTAAGTTTAAACATGAAATCACTGTTTCTTATACCTTATTCACCCAGCCTGAAGGTAATCTTAGAGAATACTTTGAGTGAGCCTGCATTTTGACTGTGACTCTTCAGAAGTCAGATAGAGGAATTTCTACTTGTGGTGTCAATTTTGGTGTTTAGAAAGTATCAGAATTTGGGATGGCTTGGTATTGGGTTAGGGGTGCTCAACCTGTACCTCCTTCAGAATTGGGTGCTAACTTGGAGTAGGAGAGCAAGAACAGGGGTAGGAGGGCATCTTTACCAGCACCAGTCCCTGAAGGCTGGGACCCCTGGCTACTATAAGCACGAAAGGCTTAACTGGGCTTTGTTTATTCCACCTCATAGAGATATGAATGAATGGCTCTGGTCCAAACAGCAGCCACCGGGGCTGCTGTGCTCCAGGAGTGGGGTGTGCTGAGATGGCCCCACTAGAGGCTGGAGGTCCTGTCCTCCGGTGGGAGTGCAGGATATAACATTGCCCTAGGTTGACCTTGCTGAGGGACAACTCCTTGGTCAGTACACTCCTAGCAGCACATTCTAGTCAAAGCAAGAAAACCCCTGTGTAGCTTTCCAGCTGGCCCTCCTTGTTAGCTGCCTTTTTCCTGATGCAACTCAAGGACCAGTTTCTGGGTCAAAGATAGCACCCAGACTGGCACCAAGAACGCTCCGTAGGCTATTCACTCTCCCTCACTCTCATCCAGAACCCTGTGAAAAGGCCTCAGACACAGCTGGCAAGGACGAGCCTGCCTCCTGAGAAGTCCCAGTGCTCCCTAACATCCCACAGTAGAGGAGGGTGCCACTGTGGACACTTTTATACAGTCACTCCACACCCTTACTCTCTCATGTGCCTGAGACCCACAAAACAGGCCATCTCCAGGTCCACACCTGCCTATCTCTGGGTTGTACATCCCTCATTTGAAATGCCCGGGACTAGAAAGTTCAGATTGCAGGCTACTTGTTTCTATTCCCATCTTATTTTGGGACTCTGGGATGTTCTCGCTGGCAATCATCATGTGTGGCCAGAATACCAGAGACAGCAGCAAAGAAGTCCCTGCCAGCAGAAATGTTGTTTCTGTTCACTCTTGTCCCCAGCCTGACTTTCCAGAACTGCTATCAAAGAGGCCTGAGAGCTCAGCAAACTAGGCTTTTTTTGGTTATCCAAAAATTGAGGTGTCCTTCACCCCAAATGGAAATGTTCCTGGGCCTCTCTTCCAGGCAGGCCCTGCAACTGCTATCTCTGGTGTGAAGGTCACCACCGTGGCTCTTCCCTCCTCCCAGAGCTAAAGATAATAGCAGTGAGAAGAGGCAAGTGAGGAAGAGGAGGCAGCAGACAGGGAAATGCCTGACTACACAGGGCCCCTGTAGAGCTCATGCCTGCACCATGAGCCCTCCCTCCTAGGCCTGGCCTCCCAAGGCTGCTGCAGGGCTAAAAGAGAAGCAACAATGGGCGGAAACTGGGAGTGGCAGCCAGGAAGAAGAGGGGGGCTTGCCCCTCTCCCCGACACTTCCTCATGGAAAAAGGCAAAGGAGGAGGCTTATCATTTCCTCTGGGAAAGGGAACCAGGCACTATGGCTGTCCCTACAGCCCTCCCCAACCCCCTCCCTCCTTGTCTCCCCAGAGATTGTATTTTTACTTTGGTAAATGCAAAAACAAACAAACAAACAAACAAAAAAACAAAACAAAAACAAAAAAAAACCAAAAAAAGACCAAAGTTACAGAGGGTGGAAATGTACAGCGGGCCCTTGTAGGTCAGCAATGGGCTGAGTGCTCAATGTCCATTAGAGGCCAACCTTTCAGTTAGGATTGGGGGGACACCCCCAACACACCTTCTAAGGAGGATGTCACAGGTCTAGGGACTAGAGTACTCAATTCTTCCACCTCTGCCTAAGGCCTAGCAGAGGTGGAGAGGAGCCAGAGTGCACCTGCTCTTCCAGCAATGGTAATAATCCGCTCACCTGTATTAAGGGCTGCCTATAGGCAGACACAATGTTAAGTATTTGTCACCTATAATAATGTATGTATGATAAGATTATCTCGACCTACCACAGGTGCTCTTATGAGCCCATTTTACAGAAGTGATCACTGAGGCACATAGAGATTAGCCAATTAGCCCAAGGTTCTAGAGATGGTAAATGGTAATCCTGAGATTTAACCTAGACAAGCCTGTGGAAGGTCCAAGCCCCACGTCATTTTGCTAGGTGGCCTCCTTTTTTTGTCACTTGCAGCATGTAACTTCACAGCTAGATGAACTTGGGTTCAGATCCTGTTGTTCCTGGCTGGTGGTATGGAGTATGTTATCAAACCTCTCTGAGCTTCAGTTTCCTCCATCTCTGTAGAATACCATTTGCCCTGCAGTTTGTTCTCGGGGTTACATCAAACTCTGCATGTGGAGGGCCTGCTACAGGCAGGACTGATCAACCTCTTACACTGGCTTGGCTCACAGATGTTAGCATCAAGGCTTGACCACCTCCTGCATCCTGCTCCCCGCCTGAGTCCCACCTTTCCAGAAAAGCAGATGGGGAAGGCCAGTCCAAATCTTGCTAGAGGAGAGGCTTGCCTTAATTTTCCAAAACTCCAAACACCAGAGTCACTTCTAAGGCAGATGTGAGAGGGTATTCACCCTGAAGAGCCTGCCAAAGAGGCTTCCAGGGGCCCCTCCATTCCTATCCCAAGACTTCCAGAGTCCTGGGGTCTGCCAAGAGCACCTCTGCCGGTTCCCAAGGAGAAAGGGCAGACAACAGGATAAGGCTCTGCGGGTGGCCACTCACTCGCCATGCACACACTGCTTTGTCGCTTGCTGGAAGATGACATTTAGAAAGCCAAGCATCTGAAAGTTAGTTTGCCATAGAAGGCGGAAGGATCTCAAATGTCACCTTTGCTCCCCCAGCTCACAAGCAGCTTGCCTAAGGAAACCTGGTTCTGAGTTAGAACCATAATAATCAGAGCTTCTGAGATGGAAATCTTTCAGAATGCAAATGCAAGAACTCAAGGACATAGGTGGACATGTAGAAGGGACAAGAGTTCTTCCACATCCACCTTGCAGAAAGTTTACCTGTGCCTTTTAAATTGCCTTGTGCCTTGGGGGAGAGTTCTAGCTTGAGGTGGGGAAGGGAGTCTGCCCTCAAAAAGTGAGTTTTGGGAACGCCCACCTAAGGAATTTCTAACAAGGAAACTTTTCAGGAAGGGCTTGAGTACCACATGAGCACTTACAAGCCATATCACAGAGTTAGCTATATTTAGAAAATTATTTCCAAGCAAAATACAACTAGAGCAATTCATATTTCTGAGAGAGAGCGAAAGCACACTGTGGCTAAGGGCACTCAGCAACATGGGGAGAAACAAACCCCTGGGCTCCTTTCAGAAGAAACTTCTGTAGCCTGTCCTGGCAGAGGCTCATTTGCAGCCCCCAACTGGGCCATGAGTCACCCAGCTTCCCTCTCCCAGCTGGCTGGCTGGGGTTGCTCAAGCCAGACCCCCGTCTTAGTTCAGCAGCCATGCATCTGTTCACGCGCAGACTGCTGGAGACTCAGGAAATGCGTTGCCAAAAAGGCACACTAGTGAACCCCAAGTATGAGCAAGAGGCATCGGCCTCAGAACATGCTGGCGCCAGGTCTGTGGGGATGATGTGTGATTTTCATAAACAGTCTGACTCATCACCTGTCCTTTTGCATCTGTCAACTGGGACTCTGCTGGTGGCAGTGGCTGCTTACTTAGCCCTCTCCCCTGTGGTGTGAGGCTCCTGCAGTGTTCTCCCAGAGACAGAGAACATGCCTGCCTCACTCTTCCAGAGGAGCAAACAGGAGGACATCCCTGCTGGGCTAGTGTCTCCAAGGAGGCAGAATTGGGGGTTGTACCCAAATCCTCACGTGGCAGTTTGTGTGTCCACCACAGTGGGGAGGGGTATCCTACTCAGTGAGGCAGAGACCCCCTCAGTGTTGCCTTCATTTTTTGCCTTAGGCTACAGACTTCATTTGCTTGTTGAGATACTGCAAAACAGCTTTTGAGACCATTACATTGATAAAGAAACAAAATCAACAAATGCAACAGCAACATCTAAGTGTCAGTTACATTTTCCACCCACAGGATCTTTTAGCTTGGCATACACGAAAGACCCCTTCATGCCTGTATAGATTAAAAAAGGTTCCTGGTTCTCTTAGACCATTTCATCTCTTTCCTACAGAAAGGGCAATGCAACACAGAAGGCTGTGAGTTGTCTGGAAACATCTGGAATGGCAGAGGCTGGGGGTGACCATGGACTTGAGAAGCCTCCTGGAAAGGGATCTCAAGCCAAAGACCTGCTTGGTGGATGAACTGTCTATTTTTTGCAGACAGAGTATAGGTCTCACCCGCCTCAGGGCCTCCAGGTTCCTGTGGCGGGATTTAAATGCATACTGCCTTTGGTAATCTACAGAGAGGGACGCCTTTAGTGAAGGCCACCTGCTATCTTACTGAGCAGTATGCTTGTCTAGGGGAAAAAGAGAGCAGCCTCTCAACTTCAAGTTTGTATGGGGCCTGAGAAGGGCACAGGGTGAACAAAGCACCCTAGGACCTCTGTGTCACAGCACAAGACTCTCACGGTGACCAGAGAAGTCTATCTGGCAAGCTGGGGCCCCCTCAAGGTCTCTGGGGACAGCCTTCATTTAGGAACTGTAACATCACTTCTAGGGAACAGACCAGCTGGTTGATTTATTCCCCTTAACTTTTGATGCTATTATTAGGGCACATCTGTCTCTGAGTGAAGTCACCAAGGAAAAACCCAACCGGAGGAAAATATTTTCAAGCAGTCGTCATTTCAATCTTTGGAAAAGGAAGCAAGTCGATAAACTACCAGAGCACTCCAGAATTCAGGACGGCCAAAGAGGAGACTGGGAAGTATGTGTTCTGGGGATACAGGCGGCTGAGCCTTGCGCACAGTGCAGCCGCACGCTTCTTCTTCCTTCCTCAGCTTAGCTCGATCCTTTCCCCAAATAACAGCCAGCCAGCCACACTGGCTAACCACTGCAAGCTTGAATCGGGGACAGCCTGTTAAGTGATGAGTGACCAGGTGATACAGGGCTGCGCTTCCCTACTGGCGGCCATCTGACTTAACTTTGTTTAGCTATAATTTCCCCCTTTTTTTAATTAGTTGCCAAAATTTAAAAATCAAATTTTATGCAGAAGTCCAGATTTCCAATGTCTGTCTATTTGACACACTGGGTCTTCAGTGCTGGCAATGTCCAAGGCCGAGGATTAAGTAGCAGCAGCTTGGGATGGGGCCCTGTTTCCAACCTATCAATCATCAGCCTGGTCCCTGCCAGCATCTGCATTAGAGACAACCACATATGAAAGTGACAAAGACCTAGACCTCAAGGGCAGCTGTCAACATGGCCAAGACACCCACCTTGCTGGGCCCTTTCTCCATCTGTAAACAGAAATGGAAATGCTTGGCCATGTGTAGCTCTTACTCTGTAAGGTGGATGAGTAAGAAAGGGAAGGGTTTGAGGAGCTGAGTGCAGAGATTAGGATGCAGACAGAGCCAACTACGTGGATTGGATTAGTAGCCAAGGAGGGGACAGGGGAACAAACATAACAGAGCCTCAGAGGTCACCTACAAAAGCAGGAACAGTAGACAAGATTTTACAACTTCTGAAGCACACTGACCTGGCCTTGGGTGCTCCACAGCCTGCTCTAGAGAAGAAGGGAACACGCTGAGGTCATGACTGCACAGGACCTGTCACTAAATGCCTGCTGCCCCCAGCGAGAAGGTTAGAACTGGAGGTACCTGGCATCTGGGACTGCTCACCATGGTCCAGCTCAGGTTAGGAGACACCTAGCAGTACAGCCTTGGAAGTGACCCAGGAGGAAACAAGACAACTTGCATAAAACTCAACATTCAAAGGACTCTGAAGACACTGCAGCCTCTCTGTGCTTACAGTATGGCACCAACTGTACTTTGAATATTGACTCAAAGGCTCTGGTACCCTCTGTTCCCCAACAATCCACCAAAAAAGAGATAACACAGAGGGAGCCACTGGAGGGCTTCTAGAGAGATAAAGGAAGGTAGGTGAAGGCATCCATCTCACATCTGCCCAATGTCCTCTCCACAGCAGTATATGGATGGTGGGCCAGTGTCTGGAAGTGGGCAGTTGGATTTGATATAAGAAACAGAAGCACCTACGACGGGTGGAATCTGGGATCCATGGCCCAGGCCCAGGAAAGCAGAAGGATGGGGTACCCAACAAGGGTACCTGCCATGGAGCCAAAAAAGCACAGAAGGGGAAGCATTAAGGGCTCATGGTCCTCAGGAGCGACAGAGCATCTTGCTTAACACCTCTTTAGCAAAGAAAGCACCATACATAACACAAGGGTTCCCCAGGGGCCAGGTACTCAAGGGACTCTGGGCAGGTAGATCATGTGCAGTTGGACCTGTGGATTTGTACAGTAGGTCTGAGAGTGCCACGCTGAACAAATGAGGGTCACAAATTGTGTGGGAGGCCTAAGTTCTCTAAGTTCAGGAGACTGTTTCCACAGGCCTTCCAGAGCATCCTACTGACCACCAAAATCCCTTGTCACTGCCAGCTTAACTGACAGCTGTGTCCCTGTGGCCACTGTACTTAACCCCAGCCACAGATTATAACTGCCTGCCTGGCCTCCAAAATACCCTACCCTAGCTTGGAGGTCTAAAATGTGAATCCCATCGAATCCATCCTACCAGCTTTTCACTGTAAGCTGGCTTGTCCCAAAACCCTATATGACCTCATGTTCCTGAGCATCAAGCCCAGACTAGAAGTCAAGTCTAGAAGTTCAATTGTAAAGACACAGAGCCTAGTTGCTTCCATCCTGCCATTTGAGGGGACCACTTGGGTTCTTGATCTGTGTTTAAAGCATGTCAACAAGGGCTGGAGAGATGGCTCAGTGGGTGAAATGTTTGGTGTGCAAACATGAGGACCTGAGTTTGGATCCCCAGCACCCATGTAAAAGCTGGGTGCAGCAGTATGCATCTATAATCCAAGCAGTGGGGAAGTGGGAACAGGTAGATTTCCAGGGCTCACTAGTCGGCCCATCTAGTCAAAGCAGCATGCTCCAGGTTCAATGAGACTCTGCCTCAAAAGCTAAGATGGAAAAGGAAATGAGGAAGACATCCTGACTTCTTTTTTAAACTTTTTTTTTTTTTCTTTTTTTCTTTTTGAGACAGGGTCTCCCTGTAGCCCCAGCTGTTCTGGAACTCACTATGTAGGCCAGGCTGGCCTTGAACTCACAGAGATTCTCCTGCCTCTGCCTCCCCAGTGCTAGGACTAAAGGCATGCACCACCATGCCCAGCTTTTTAAAATACATTTTTATTATTGAGATGGCTCAGAGGTTAAGAGCACTGGCTGCTCTTGCAGAAGACCCAGGTTCGAACCCCAGCAGTCACATGGTGGCTAACAACCCTCTGTAACTCCAGTTACAGGGAATCTGACACCCTCTTCTGTCCTCTGAGGACACTGCACAACATGTGTGTACTTACATATGTACAGACATAACACTCATATGCATAAAAAATAAAGCCAAAAAAATTAAAAACAAATTTATTGATTCTTCTAGAATTTTGTACAATGTACTTTGATCACATTCAGACCCTTCCCTTCATCTCCACCCACCTTATCACACCCTCTGCCCCAACTTCATGCCCTCTACTATTATTTTTCTTTTTTTAAAGGCCTATCAAGTCTAATCTGTGTTCCCCAAATGTTCTTGGGTGTGAGTCTAGCCCTTGGAGTCTGGTCAACCTACCAGGTGTTGCTTCCAACATGCTCATACACAGATATGCACACCTACACACATGTGAACGAACACACTACACACACACACACACACACACACACACCCCACAAACATAAACATGTCGTCAGCACACACATTTGATACTCCTGATGAACTAAAGACAAGGAAGGTACTGCAACTTCTAGAGTCTACTGGGATGAGATCTTTGTCACTCTGCTAGATTTTCTCACATGTTCATATATCTGCTGCGACAAGTGAAAGAAACTCTCCAAAATGAACATGAATAAAAAGTGTTCTTGGCCAACTAGGAGAGAAGCCAGACTGACAAGGGTAGCTCTGTCAGCTGAGCATGATGCATATGCAAAGAAGGCCAGTTTAGTGTTATTCACCACTTCTGAAGACCAGTATGTAAGTCTAATTTTTCCCATTTTCCAAAACAAGCATAATGTAATTAGCAAGTGTCAAATCTATGCCAATCCTTCCCTTTTTAAAACATGTACACTCATATACACAAACCAGCAAAGTTTCATTTTTTCAATTCTTTTCTACTATTTCTTCATTAATTATAAGTTTTGTCATTAAGAAATGAGGAGTCTGGGGGGTTTTTCTCTTTTTATCTATTATTGGTGCCAAATATGCTAGGAACAGCACTGATATTTCTGATGAAAAAATGTCAGTAGAGAAAAGAGGGCGAGGCTTCTGAAACAGCTATACCGAAGTCACGAAAGGCCTTGGCCGTCATGCCACTGAACTTGGGCTACAGTCTTGAAATAAAAGACACGGAAAATGACCCAGAATGCTATCCAAAATGTAGAACTGCTTAAGTATCAAAACAACCCATAAACAAAAACAAAAGTCAAATAAGCTGGAGAAAAGCTTTTATGAAATAGATTATGGTTGAAGAGCTAGTAGACTTTGTATCTCAAGAGCTCAAACGAATAAGGAAATCTGTGTAATGCCACCAGATAGCCTAGCAACATACATATAATGAAAACAATATGCTGCGTGTCTATTAAATCAATAAAAGGCAAAGAAAATAATAGACTAGCTCTAGTGAAAAGACCACAGTGGAGCACAGGCAGACATGCTATCCAAACATCCCCGAATGTATATAATCTTTTAGGAAAACAGTCCCGGAATATGTTTCCAGGGCTACAAAAATGTCTCAACCTTTTACTTACTTATTTTACCTCTGGAAATCCACTTAAGGAAACACTCTAAAATATGGAAAAAGTTACAAGCACAGAAATGTTAATGAAGCCATTGTTCCTTATAACAATAGTATTGAAAATAACCCAGCATCCAACAATGGAGGAATGACTGAATAAATGGCGGGTACATCCTCAGAATTAATCACTCATGCTCAACTATGAGGATGAAAACGCAACATGGAAAATGTTGGTAGATTATTAAGTTGGGAGAAAGGAGGCTAAGCCATAAAATGCATAATTTGTTTGCTTGTTTTTCCAGTGCTGCAGTTCACATCCAGGGCCCTACATATGCTAGGCAAGTACTCTACCTCTGACTCACTGTTCCCAAACAAATTTCAAGAGCTTGACAAGAAATATACCCACTGGTAAGAGTGGTTGGACCAGGCAAGTATTTCAGCACACTGATTTTATATTGGCTTCAATAAACCACCTGACCCTTTGCTCTGATTTGTATTTCTTATATTCGACTGTACTATATGCAAATAAGCTGGTAAGTATATGGATCTTTTTGAATATAGAATATAAACTGACCAATTAATAACCAACAGAAGGTGAGTGTAGTGGTCTTTGATCCTAGCACTCGGGAGGCAGAGGCGGGGGGGATCTCTGTGAATTCAAGGTCAGCCTGATCTACATAGTAAGTTCCAGGCTAGCCAGGGCTTCGTAGTGGGACCCTGTCTCAAATAATACTAATTATCATCAACAGAGACTGTGTTTAGTTACCATGGTAGCATTATCAATGATATGCTTTCTTTTTGCTTATTCAAAGTTTCTGGACTTTGTTGGCTTGCTTTTACTATATATATATAATATATATATATATATATATATACACACACACACACACATATATACATATATATGTGTATACACACAACTTCTCACCAAGTATCAGGTGATATAAGCAAGCTGTAGCCCCATCTCACCCAACTCTTCTGTGCTTCTTCCTGTGTCTGGTCTGAGAACCTAGTCCTGTCCAAAAGGGCCCTTCCTCTGAGATACACAGGACTTACTTCTCCTCTATGCTGGTTCCACAAAGTCAAGACCAAACCCTGCTCCCTCCCTGCACAGAATAATTGCTGTGAAGATCCTGTGGAACTGTAGAAACCCAGGAATATTAGGAGGCATTCTGGTGACAGACAGCTACAATAGTCTGCTAGGGGCCTTCTCAACATAAAATAATAAAAAAGGAACAAGAACTATAGTGAGGAGGACACAGAGGAAACCCTTACACAGAACAGATGAACTCACTGAGAGCACAGACCCTGATATCAAACATGTTACAAACACACTGCCTCATAACAACTAAATACATGCTGTTGCTAATAGATTCATTCATTGTTAGAAAACTATCTACAGCTGTGCTACTGTTTAGGCGTGAGAGACAACAAAGTCCCTAGGCAGAGGAAGGAGGCCATACCAATAAATATGGCACTAGGTGGCAGCAAGCATTCTGAAGATTGCTAAAGGCAGGTGGTGGGAGAGGGAGTAGCCAGAAGGCAAGGGAGGGGCGTGTGTGGTCTTTGCAGAGCCTTTTCTGCGAGGAGCGTGGAGCTGGATGGATGGGTGGAAGGAACGTTGCTTGCACAGGCCCTGAGGCTGGGCATCCTAGGCAGGTCATGGGCAGCAGTGGGCGCACTGTGCTGCTTGTACAGGGAAGAACCTGGGTCTTGCCTTGGGAGTGGTGGCCTCAATGATAGATACCAGGTTTGCCTGGGTGGTGCTGCCATCTCACTGCTTTTTCATGGCAGCTTCCAAGATGGCTATGAACTTGGACAGCTCTCAAGGCCATGGACAGAGGGCCTGCACTTGACTCTTGTACCCCAATTCCAGTCATTAAACACAAAACAAAAACCTACCACACCTAGAACCGTGGCCTTTCCAAATCATAACCCTGTGATTGAGCATGTTTTAAATTGTACCAAATGTATGACATGGACAACCTTCTAGGTGAATTAGACCACTATTCAAAAATAGAGATTTTTAGGAGTGGAGCTGATTTAAGGAAAGCTAGCACAAGAACCTTGGTTGGGCTGAAGACGCTCACAGCAACCAGGTGGTGGCACCAGAAACTGGTTAAGTATCAGCCCATGGTCAAAGTGGTAATGAGAAATTATCCAGTGTTGAGATGCTTCTGCAGAAAAAATAAACTTGTATCTATGTCCCCATCTGTGTTCTCACATATAAAGGGATCCAGCCTTAGAAATTCTTTGGCTGTACGGAAACCTTTGACTAGTCTGATACAGCCCGTAGATAAAGTACAGAGAGTATATGGTGCAGACACAGTATCAGTGTATACTGAAGACAGAGGTATTGCATCTAGTGCACAGTGAAGACACAGTGTAGATATGAACTACAGACATACATATAGTGTAAGATAGGGTATATGGTGCAGATGTAGAATCTAGTTGTGATAGTGAATACTGACTGTCAAATTGACAAGATCTAGAATTACCTAAGAGACAAACCTAGGCATATCTGTGAGGAAGTTGCTAGATTGGGTTAAATGAGGTGAGAAAACAGACTCCAAATGTGGGGAGTATCACTCCATGGGACAGGGTCTCATACTGAATAAAAAGAGAGAGCTGAGCATGAGCATTGTCTTCCTGACTGTGAATATGACATAACAAGTTGTTTCACTCTCCTGCCGCCATGATGTCCCCACTATGGTGGGCTAAGTCCTTGAACTGTTGAGCTGAAAATAACCTTCCCTTCCCTAAGATGCTTTTGTAGGGTGTTTTATCACCACAACGAAAAGTAACTAATCTCAATATAGATACATGCTGCAAAAATAGACACTGTAGACATAGTGTATACAGTGAATAGCATAGTATACTGTATTGTTATACGTCAACATGTATAGATAGCATACATCAGACACATGCTATTTACGTTTCTTGGCCTTTCCGCTTTATTATCTGTCCACACACAGTAGGAAGCATGAAGAGCATGTTTGTGATGTGATTCTATATCTAGATGTCTTGAAAATTTGTCAGAGAGCTGTAGGAAACTCCTGCTCATTCCTTGGAGAGATCTTGGTCAGGGAGGCTCAGTGCCTCTCACGTTCATTGTTCTACTGAACAGTGCAGAAAGGTTAAATGCAAACACAAAGGGTGGCTTGACTCATTTCCTCCTTGTTGGCTCAGTCACATCATGGCTAGGGGACGGGGCTGGGATGCCCCCCAACTCCTCCATTTTCCACTTGATCTCAGTTGCCCAGAAGAGCATAGTTCCACTCCATAACCATTTCCACAGGCTTGAAGGCTCCAAGAAAAACTGGGATGGTTTAGGAGAGGCTTTCAATCATCTCAAACCAGCAAGTAATTTTTAAAGTGCAAAAGTATTTTTTAAATATCTGAAATTTTGCTATGAAAACCCAACTCGAAACCTTGCAGCTGTCCTTTCATTGTGTCCCTCGCCCCCTCTCAAACTCTTTGCCATCCCTGTCTGCCCTCTTTCCCTCTGTACCTGCCCACCAAGTGCAGCTCAGCTCCAGTCCAACTTTCAGAACATCTATATAGCATCTGTTCCTGGCCATTCTTCTGGCCATTCTTAGCGATGTGCCAAGTCTGTGACCTTCCTGTTTACCCACACGCACTTGGCTGACACAGTGTCCCCCAGTAGCTAAGCATTCTGCATTACCGCTATGGTGACTATTGCTTGTTCCCTCTTTGCAGAGCAGATGACAAGGCAACTCAGGAGAACTGCATATGACCTCCGTGTGGGTTTACTGTTCCCAAGTCCACTGCAGGAGGCTATGAAAATTCTACATCAGAGGGAAGGAGGCTTGTCCTTCAGAACCCTGTGTGTATATGCTTAATGACACAAGACCAAAAAAAAAAAAAAGGAAGCTGGGGAGCTCTCTGCAGTAGGTGATGTTTACTAGTCCCCTTGGGTGCTGAGGAGGAAGTGGCTGCTGTAACCCCAAGGGGAAATGCTCGCTTGACACAGGAAAATGGAACTCTTAGCACTTTCCATCAGCAGCCTGCAAGCAGCCAGCCATACTTGGAAAGGCTTGCACCAGAGTCCCCTAGCCAAGTGTTCAATCCACAGTCACCCCAAACACAAGCATGGATGGGGTCACACACACATTCAAGGCCACTCCCCCCTCCAAGAAACACCTCAGCACTGGGAGAGTTCTCATTGTGATTCCTCTTACCAATGGCTAGGAGCCCCTCAGACAAGGTGGGGAGGAAGGGGGAACCATGTTGCGTGGCATCCTGGAGGGAATACTTAACAAGGGGAGGTCAGCTGATCAACCAGGTGCCTGGCAGGCCATCCCTAGCTATGGCATGCTGGGGAAATTGCTTCCTGTTTCTGGTGCCCACCTCCTCTGTATGAGAGGGAATCATTGCTGCTGGGCCCACATTCCTAGGTTACTGTGAGAGTCACAGGGTGGCAAGCAAATGGAACTCTTATACGCTGTACCTGCTGGGTGTGAATTCTCACACATTAAAATCTGTCCAGAGTTTTCCAAGTTCCAACTAGACTTCCAAACTCTTCCTCTCAACTCCACTCCACAACAGCATTTTCCCAGTCACCCTAGTCCTATCTGCAGTTCTGCCCATACTTCTGCAGTTTTGCTAGAATAGACTATGGTGTCAAGACAGAGTCCAAACAACAGAAGTAGAAAGCGCTTAACTAAACCACCTGAGCGTCAGCCCTCAACTCCCCCATTTTCCACAATCCAAAGGCACAATCTTCATTCTCAATAGCTAATTTGCCTGCTCCGAGGGTCAGAGTAGCCCCAGATTTTCCATTTAGTAAAATGAACATCTGGTTACAGCAGGCCGATTCTGATGTTGAAAGCAATACAAAAAGGGTAAACGCAGACATCCCATCCTATCTCATTTCACTTTAGCCTGATACAAAATCAGAGCAGGTCAGGCATTGCAAGTCAGCCATCTTGGTTTCAATATTACTAGCACATTCTAAGGCGGCAATGAATGGCTACCCACAGGTCCTCATACACACAAAAAGCTTCTAAATCCTTTCATAAAATGGTTCAAAGAGATTTTGGGTCCTAGGTACCACCCTGTTGCTTCAGTGGGAGGTAAGATGGTTAAGGGAAGACAGCTCTATGACCCTCTCCACCCCCACTTCAATGACCTTGAGAAGCAGTTCACCCTTCTGACAACCTTGGCTTCCTTATCTGCAAATTAAGGATAACAAGACATGCCCTGCCCAGCTCCTGGGATTATTATGACAACCAAGTGAGAAAACAGATGTGAAAGGGCTTTACAAACCACAAAACACGCTCCAAGTGCACGTTACTGACATCTAGAAAACTGCCTTGAGAAGAGCCCAGAAACTTGGGAGTATTTAATTCTAATGCATTAAAGGATTTATATCACACCTTCACTTAAAAAGAATTTGGGGTGCTGGGCCTGATAGTGCACATCTGTAATCTCAGCACTTGGAAGATGGTGAATAAGAGGCCAACTTGGTCTACCATGAAACCCTGTCTCAAAAAAGCCAAGGGGAGTGAGGTGGAGGAGAACTTGAAGGTGTCCCAAGTATTCTTAGACTCTAAATAAGCTTCTGCAAGTAATTCATACAACCTACCTATTGACCTAGGGATTCTTGAGCATAATAGAAAAATTACAGATCTTTCACCTTCTCCTTTCACTGATTTTGGCTTTGGAGCCCCGAAAAGAACATGTATAACCTTAAAGGCGGTCTCCCAGAACCCTCTTCCCACTTAGTAGTCTGGCAACACTCCACCCCAACTCCAGGTTAGGTTGAGGTCTAAAGCTATGTGAAATGCTGTTCAGTCAAGATCTTAAGGCAATGGCATCCTCATCAACCTTCTCCCTGAAGGTGTGACCCCCCACAGGACCAGGACAGGAAGAGTTTCCAGGACATACAAAGACTTATTCTGTTCACAAGGATATTTACCTACCTAGCTTATAAGACTGTGCTAGGACTGTGAACGAACAGAGCTAGGATGGTGGATGCACCTGTCTCTATTATTAGCAATCCAGACAAGATGCAATAGGGGTGGGGACACCCCTTTGTGTCAAGGGGGTGGGGTGGGGGACGCAGGAGAGGTACACATATAGGAGAGAAGCAGGTGGAAAGAAGCAGGTGGAGCTGCCCGAGGCTTTCTCCAGAGAGCTGAGCTCAGGAGCGAGGTTTCAAACAGCTGCTCCTTCCCCGTTAGCTTGCTAACCTCACATACACTTAGCAGAAAGGTCAAAAGCCTGGGTTCATCCTGGATAAGGCTTGAGGTGTACCCTGCTGTACCCCTGCCTCTCTAGACCCAGCTTGGGGTCACCCGAAGCCCCAGGCTTTGGGCTGCAGCAGAGTTTGTGAGCTGGAGAAGCCTAGAGAAACAAGATGAGTAGAAAATTGGAGAAGCCCTTTCTCTTTCCTTCTGTGGCAAAGAAGCATCTTACTGCAGCCCTAATGCACTTATACTTCCTCCAAAGGATGGCTTCGTATAAGGTGGGGTGTCATCTTTGTGTTACAGGGGAGAAACAACTTTGAAGAGCCTAAGGAACTTGCCCAGGAGATATGCTGACTTGGAAGACCAGGATGAGGGGCAGAGGAGTATCACCTTTATATATCTTTAATGTACTAGTTCACTTGCTATAACATGCCTAAGCAAGGATGACTCAAATACTCCAAACAATTACATAAGGGAATTTTTGAAAGACATTTTTGCCAGTCAACGAAGGAATCTAGATTTAGGTAGATATGTCCAAGTCCAGAATATACTCCCTGGCTACACCTGTCCGTATGCCAAACAGGATATGAAGGGTATTTAGATGAAAAGAGCCAATAACTAAATGACATTTATTTACTAACTAGGACAGAATGCCCTATGGAAAATCAAATAAAATCCCATGTAATGAAAATTAGCTTCAGTGTACATTTAAGACAGAGCATAGGTATCAGGGTTACTGCTTGTCCTAGTTTGTTCTTCATTGCTGTGACAAAATACTCTGACCAATACCAGCTTGGGGAGGAAAGGGTTTATTCAGCTTACATTTCCCAGGTCACAGTTCATTAGGGAGCCCAAGATAGGAACTTGAGGCAGGAACCTGGAATCAGGAGCTGGAGCACAGGCCACAGAGGAACTCTGCTTACTGGCTTGCTCCCTTGGCCCCTGCTCAGCCTGCTTTCTTATGCAACACAGGCCCACCTGCCCAGGGGTGGCACCACCCACAGTGGGCTGCGTCCTCCCACATCACTCATCAAGAAGATGCCCCTTAGACATGGCCACAGGCCAGTCCAATAGAGGAAATCCCCCAGTTGAGGCTCCCTCAACCCAGGTGTGTCAAGTTGACACTAAAGCTATTTGCACACTGCTCTAGTCAGCATTTGGAGACCCCAGACTCAAGATGGAAGAAAATCAAATCCCTTACAGAGAATTTACAGTATACTGCCAACCCAGGGCAAAGGCTGAGCCCAAGCAGAAAGCTGAGTAGCCTGAAGTGTTCAAAAGGCAGAAACTGCTGTCTAGACCATAGCAAACTGTTTTTTCTGGCCCTGCCTTCCTAGCTGCTGTTCTCCAAGAAAACCTGTGTGTTTCTACATCTGTAACTTGAGCTTGGGAAGCTCAAAATTAACAAGTAAAGTGTCTAGCAATAAATGATACAGGAACGTTCATTATTTTTTCATTATTTTATTATCATGATCAGTTCTGGTCTGGAGGAGAGTGAATTCAACCTTTTTTGGGGGGTGTGAGGTGCTGGGGATCCAACTCAAGGACATGCTAGGCAAGTGTTCTTACACTAAGCTATGTCCCCAGCTTCATCTACTTATGATTGTTTTGTTAGTTTTTTGGTTTTTTTTTCCTTCTTCTTCTTGAAACAGTGTCTCACTCTGTAGCACATCCTGGCCCAGAACTCACTATGTAGCCCAACTTCAGGCAATCCTCCTGCCTCAGCCTCCCAAGTGTTGGGATTACAGTATGAACCACCAGCTTGGCCCCATTTACCTATTCTTAAAAGAACCAGGAATGAGCTAAGGCTTTGGTGGGGTTTCTACATGGTCTCAACAACTTTGTTCACAGCAGACTTATTCTAGGCCGCTCTCTGTTATCAGGAAGGTGGTTTCCTGTGTGTAGAGTGAGGCCTCCCAGGAAGCACCCACAGGTGTCAGTTAGTACACTCTCAGCTAGAGAAGTGAGGCAGGCAGTCTGAATGCCAGCAAGAGGAGCATCCCCAGGGGCTAAGCCCTAGCCAGAGGGTAGGCCTGCAAGAGGAGTCCCTGGCCACTTGCTACAGGGATTGGCACTGTGGCCCTTTCCAAAGCAGTACCTGCTGTCTCTTAACATATCTCCAAGCTGCTTGATAGTAATCTTGCCATTTATAAAAAAAAAGTAAAATGTACCAAAATTCCAAAGAAGACTGTCCCTTTTCTCCTTTTCTAACATGCCAACCTGTCTGCCCTCTTCTCTCTGCTTTTTTTTTTTTTTTTTTTTTTTTTTTAAAAAAAAAAAAAAAAAAAAAAAAAAAAAGAGGACGATAAATCTTTCACTGTGATATATCAAAATAA
>NW_008358858.1:708679-724413 GCF_000622305.1 Nannospalax galili | reverse complement strand
CTCTGCCTCCCAAGTGCTGGGATTAAAGGCATGCACCACCATGCTTGGATGCTTTTGATCTTTTTAAAGTGTGATATTCATGTTCCTTGAGTTGAACAAGCTCTGGTCTCACACTGTCCTTAATCTGACAACCCCAAGCCAGGTCATGTCACTTCCCAGTCTCCATCTAGAAAGTGGAAGGATTAATCACATGAAAACAAAGATACTGTTGGGCTCTGAAATACTATGGCTGGGGATGGTTTGTAAGGACTAACCTTTAGTATTCTACTTCCCCTTTTAACTGGTTTTTGAAGAAAAAAAGAATATTTAAAATTGCATTTGGCAGTAATAATGCTTAGGAAAAGAACTTAACAGGGTAACTACAGGGAATTTTATTTTCTGGCTGTATTAATCTACAAGGGACATGAACATTTAAAAAATAAGTTAAATGTTATTGCTTTAAGTGCATTTTGCCTCAGGAGGGCCCTAAGAAAGTGTTTGACTTCTGGGGCTGCAGAGATGGCTCAGCGGTTAAGAGCACTGACCGCTCTTGTAGGGGACCGGATTTATTTCCCAGGACCCACATGGCTGCTACAAACCGTCCTTAACTCCAGTTCCAGGGGCATCCTAAGCCTTCTTCTGACCTCCGCAGCATTGCACGACAAGAGTGCACTTACATATATGCAGGCAATACACTCATACACATAAAAGTAATAAAATATTTTTTAAAAAGTGACTTCTGAAACCCCTTTTCACCAGTTTAAATAACCTCGTTCTCAGCCAGAGAGAAAATGTGAGAAAGGTACAGCGAAGCCCACGCAGGGCGTAAGAGGTAAGTGCAAACGCCCTAACCGCTGTGGCCCCTAAAGATGTTGATGCTCGGAAAGGGGGGCATCGGAACCTCCCACCTGCTCTCACAGGCCAGCACCCCCGAGTCTAGCACAGATCTCTCTCTGCAAGGGCAACTCTCCGGCCACCCTGGACTGCTGGGGGTTGGCTGGCCAGGTCCCACCCCGGTGGAAGGTGGGGCGTGTGGGCGTGGGGTGCCCTAGACCACAGGAACGAGGCCCCGCCCAGTTTTCCGTGACGCGGTGCGCCAAGGACTGGGAGCACCCCCCGTGGGGGCGGGGCAAAGCCTGATGAGGGTGGGGCATGGGAAGGGAAGGGCGGGGCATGAGGAGGGCGGGGCACGGCACAGCGTGGACGAAGCAAAGCGCATGGAGGGCGGGGCGGACGGAAGGAGGGCAGGGGAAGGGCGGGACAGAGGACCCGGAGGGCGGAGTCCCAGAGACCCCGAAAAAGAGCAAGGCCTCCTGAAATTCAGTGAGACAGCTGCCGTTCTCACCCCCTTTTGGTGGAGAGGTGGGAGTAGAAATGTCTGTGACCACCCGAGAACAAGTAGAAGGAATTGAGATGCGTCACCCCTCCGATCAAGAGAATAAATTCTAAACAGTTTGGGGACTGGAGAAGAGCAATAACTCCATAGTACCGGGAGGAAGGAAAAATGGGTATCCACGTTCTCCAGCAAGGGCAGGGACACAGACACGCACATCTGTGGTAGGAACTTGTCAGAGTCAAGACTCAGTTTCGTGAGCTGCCACTCAAGGCAAAGCAAAGTCAGATTGCGGAACTGAGCCCAGGTACTACTGCTGTCCCAGAGACAGTTTCATCAGTGGGACCCATAATGCCCCCTTGGCTTGAAGCCCTCTGGAAGCAGCAGAGCCAGTTCCTGGGGCAAGGGGGAGGAGGGAAAAGCTCAATGTGAAAGCAAGAAATGCTCCACTCCAGCTGCACACCCTGTGAATAGTGGGCGCAGCAGTGTTTGCTCATATTGCTAAAAACAAAGCCAAATAAAAAGGTCCCCAGGTAACTAAGCGGTCAGCCTCTGAGGTTAAGTCCCTTGCACCTGTCAGATCCTTGAGAAACACTGACATCCCCATTTCGCAAAAAATAATTTGTGCCACCTATGGTGGACACTCACCTATGGTGGATATTAAGCTGAGTTCCTTGCTCAGAAAATTAGCCATTCAGCTCCTTTCACCATGTCAAACCCAGTGATTTATCAGAAAACCTTAATGGGGCCCTTGGCCCACAGGTGGTGCTGCTCGCCCCAGGAGAGAACTCAGATGGCCCCTTTCTTCCTAGCCTGGAATAACACGCCCACTTCCACCCAGCCCTCCGCCCTGAGGGGTGGTACTTTACTTATGAGTTAGCCAGCAAGTCAGCTATCTACAGACAACACCATCCTTCAAATGGTGCAGAGTGGGAAGGGAATAATATATACTGCAGATACACTCCATGCTCGGCACTGCATAGAGAGCTTCCTTGAGTTGTGACATGGAGCTGGGAAGTATACAAAATTTGCTATGACCAGAGCCTAGGTTCAGTTCAGGCTAGCTGGATATCAGGGTGCTTTCTGCAACTGCAGACATATGGAAAAAAAATTTTCATCAAGGTAAAAAATGTGATTCCAATATTAAATATAAGCTTTTATTTAAATACCTAATTTACATATTTTTGCATGGTACAGATCTGGGAGCTGGGCTTGCTCCTTTTGCACCTGCAACATTTACATGCCTCAGCGTGTAAGAAAGTGAGCAATACAAGTCTATTAGCTGGTCATCTTCTTAGCTATCCCAAAGATCATAATTTGCAGCTCTCCAGGCAGTTCTCCCACTCTCTCCCCTCAAAATAAATGCCTGCTACTAGGGAACAGTGACACACACCTGTAAACCTAGCACTCAGGAAATGAAGGCAGGAGGATCACGAGTTCAAGGTGTGTTGTATAGGACTATCCTCTGAGCCAACTATCTTCAGGAGCAGTTGTGCCCGCTTGTAAAAGGTCATCACAGCTGGGCCTGTTGATGGTTTACCTCCCCTCATAGAAGAAGAGGCAGGGAGGTCATGGGATCCTCGCCTGGGCATCCTATCATTCTTCCCAAGCTATCATACGCAATTCTACCCTAACTGTACATGGCCTTGGGGAGGGGCTTGAACATTTAAAGCCAGGGGACACTAGGGGAAGACCAGGGCTCCATCTATGTGGCCATGGAGAGGCCATCATCCATGCTGGGTGAAGACTTTCCTTTGTGGCCTTTGTGGGGAGCAGTCACATTCCTGTAAGTAGCCCCTCACCTATGCTCTGTAAGCCCAATAAACTCATCGAGGTTGAACTCTGGTTTGCTGTTAGGACCATAGGGGTCTCGAGAAGGTAAGACAATGTTTACACCTTCCCCAGGGAAGGAATTTTTAGCAACAAGGTAATTCTCAGCTACATAGTAAGTTTGAGGCCAGACTGGGCTACAGGAGACTGTCTCAAAATAAGTAAATAAACAAACACATAAATATCTGTATTCAATCATCTATCTTAGAAGTCTAAGCTAGAGCTCTATGTTGCATACAGAATGAATGATGGTATTAAGTAAACTGTTTCCAGGACTATCTGGGAACAGTGGGCTGAAGAATATCTCAGCCTCCTAAAGGATCCCAGGTGGCTCACATCTTCATGAGCAACCACAGACCAGGATGGCAGTGTGGTGGTCCTTCACTTCAGGTGCACATCAGCAACACCTGGGAGTGTTACAGCCCGTGTTGCCTGTGTCCCTCACCCAGAGATTCTGACTTAATCAGTTTGGAATGCAGTCCAGCATACAGATTCCTAAAAGCTCCCAAGTGTTTCCAAAATGCAGCTTAGGCCAGATCTACCTGGCTAGTGTTTAATCAGAGTGGTCCAAAAGAGCTAGAAAAACGTAACAGTCAACAAGCCATTCTGGTTCTTGAAAACAGGACGAATTCAAAGGGACTTGTGTGCATTCACAGTGAAACATGATGGCAAAGCAGAGCAAAGGCTTGGGAGCCAAGCAGGCAGGAACTTCCATGTGAGCTTCAACACTTCTGCCTTCTTCTGTGATCTAGGCCAAGCCACTTAATAGTCTTGAGTCTTGGTTTTGTCATCTGTACGATGGGCACAACAATGATAATAATAATACTTCCTTTACTGGCTTGTTCTAAGAATGAGCTGTACTAGTCATTGCTCAAGCCGTGCATGGTTGTAAGTGATACCTATGACTATTAAACAAATTGGCCCTGGAATTTAATATTTTTTATTATTTTTATGTGTATGGGTGTTTTGCTTGCATATATGTAAGTGCACCCATATCATGTAATGCCCGCAGAGACCAGAAGAGGGTGTCAGATCCCTGGAACTGGAGTTATGGATGGTTCGAACTTGGAGCCTCTGGAAGAACTGCAAGTGTTCTTAACCACTGAGCCATCTCTCCGGTCCTGGATTTAATATTTTTAATATACAAAGAAGAAATGCTATAGGCTGACAGTACCCTTCAGAGGGGACTGCTTTAGAGAAGGAGATCTCTATTTCTTTGAGGAGCAGCTGTGAAAGCTAAGAGAAACTAAAAGTGTTGTGGGAAGCAGGCAGGGCAGCACTCAAGCATCTAGGACACCTGTCACCTTTGTTCCCCACCTCCAGGTCACTTGTGAATTCTGCCTCAGGAGAGGGTGTATATTTACAAGGACAGCCTGACTGTATCTGGCCTCAGCTCTACCTCCCACAGTAGGTGGCTGTCACACTGGATCAAGCTATAGCAAGCTGTTCTGCCTAAGACAGGTCTGTCTGCCTGGCGCCTACCTTCTTCCTCCACCCTACCATGAGGCTCTGAGAGAAGCCAGGCCTGAGAGGGGCAGCTCACACTGAAACTTGTCACCTGTTCTTTGCAAACTGTGAAAAGCTGGGTGGAAGAGACAGACACTGGGACTCTGACAGGTATCTCAAGGCAGAGGGGAGGGGCGAGGAACTTCAATGGCACAGCAATGGGTCCTGAACCCCTAGCATTGAACGACCTGCCAACACCATCACTTCTCTTCCTTGTCTCTCCTTTAACATCTATAGAGTTGAGGAAACTCTTCTGCATACATTTCCTGTGATGCTCACAACAGCCTGTGAAAAGATGAGGGACTAAGATCACCCCAGTTTATTAATAAGAAAACAGAAGCCCCAGAAGGTCTCATGACTTGCTCAAGGTCACAGACTCATCAGAAGTAGAACCAAGACTTGAACCATGTCTACATATTAGGAACATACTTATCTCTACCGTACTATGCCCGTTGCCTGTGACCCACTTCAAAGGCCCTTTGGCATTTGTGTAGTATAAGTTATTTGTGAAACAGGGAGGTTGGAGGCAGAAAAAGACATAGATATGGAATTAGTCCAAGTTCTAGCTGAACTCCAAGTACCCCAACTCTAAAACTGTGAGTGAGGGCAACACATTATGCCCTCTACTTTCCTCATCTGAGAAAATACAAAGCTATCTGTCCAAGGACAGGATGAAGGAGGACCAAAAATCAACCACTGGGCTCAACTCCCACACATGTACATGAACCCCCACACATGTACATGCACACTCACACACAAAAACATACACATGTACATACGCAGTTAAATTCTAGTTAAAGAAAACAAATACTTCACTAACTCCCCAAGGCGTGCTCCATATGACAAACCAGCTGACTTTGAGGGTAGAAGGAAACTTTTAATCCAAAGAGTGACTAAAAGGAAGACAGACTTGAAAAAGAAGACAAATAGCCCTTTCCAGGATCCAGCTCTCACCCACTGGGGATTCTCTCCCACTCTTGGGATGAGTGCTGATGCCAGAGCCACCAGGAACAAAACCATGGGGAGGCAATGCAGGCAGCCAAGTGTTATCAGAGGGAATGTGGGAACAGGTGCATATCACCCTCTTAGAATTCAGAACAGGAGAAGCTGGCTCATCTGTTGCCAAATCCTTACCAGCCAGTTTGCCTGGCATGAGGCTTCCAGAAGGAGAGAAACACTAGTTCACAGACAGCAGTAGGCTGGCAGGCTCCACTGACCTGCCTACATTCTTGTTTACAGAGCATCCTGCTTTCTTCAAGCAGAATCTGCACATTTTTTATAACCACGGAGGGACACTCAGAGCTGCTGTGTATTATAGACCTGACCTGAATCTCATAAGAAACCCCTTCGCAAGGAGAATCCCTTCCACAGCAGAGGATATTGAGATCAGGCCCTTGGGAAAACGAGCCACAGGGACATAAAAGAACACATCACAAAAAGGATCTTGGGTCTGATTCTTGGGAAATGAAATTCTCACCTATAACTTCATTTGTTTTCATGGAGATGCAGCAATCATCATGACACACTTTACAGATAGGAAAGACTAAGCACTGAAATCCCAAGCCATCCTGGAGGCCCACAGGTAGGAAGAAAGTCAAGATCCGCCAAGGCCATGTGTGGTCTCACCCATCATAGCACCCCACCTCCCAAACTCTACCATTCATCCCTCAGGCCAGCATGTCCTAGGGGGCAGAGTACTAAACCCAGAATCTGTTGACTTGCAGGTCCTCCATGGGGCAGGTAGAACGTGGTCAGGAAAAACTATTGAGACATAGATCTCCCTGTAGCCTCAGCTGTCCTAAAACTACCAATGTAGATCAGGCTGGCCTTGATCTCACAGAGACCCACCTGCCTCTGCCTCATGAGTGCTGGGATTAAAGGCACGCACCACCATACCTGGCTCTTTTTCATAATTTTTATTAAAGAGACCAGGTCTTACCACAGTATGTAACTTAAGCTCACATCAGTCTCCAAAACAACTGGGGCCACATGTGCACCACTGTGCACAGCTGCTTTTTCCATTTTAGAGACTGTGCAGATGTTTAAAACAAGGTGGGAAGGAAGGAGGTCACCTTCTAGGCATCAACAGGGAAACAGCCCTTCAGCAGGAGACACACAATGGGTCTTTGTCATTGGAGTTACGTCTCTATGCCTAGATCTGTTGATGTTCTTTTCAAAACTTGACATGTTCTCTTGTCATCCACAAGCTATTTTAATAGCGTTAGAATGTCTCACTTCAAAACTTGAGCTTGAACTGGCCTAGATGTTCAGTACCTGCTCCGTAGCATGCTGCCAGCCAGTCAGCCCCACCCTTGCCCCTAGGTGCTGCCCGTGCAGACCCACTCACCATTTCCTGTCTTGGTCTCTCTAGTCTCTTAGAGGCCATTGATCACATGGATTTTGATTGGAATCCTTGTCCCCTCCACACCCAGCTACTGATGTCCAGCTCAACAGTAAAGACCTAGCTCCTCTTCTGTGGAGCCTTCACAGATGAGCTTTGGCAGGGAGGCCTCCCAGCAAGCCCTGGGGCAGGCGGCACCCTTCCCAATCTGCCCACACCACCTTGGCCCTGCCCTCCAGGGCCTCCCTGCAGTCTATTCTCTGTGATCTGACCAATGATACCTCCACCTTCACCAACAGGCATGGAGCTTGCCCAGCAGGAATGTTTAGCATGTAACAGGTGTTTAGCTCAATGTTTATAAAATGAACACAGGAGTTAACCGATTAAAAGCCTAAGGACACTACACAAGATTTGAGTTATCCTTACACAAAATGCTTAGGCCCAGAAGTTGGTTTGATTTTTTTTTCTGCTTTTGGAATATTTATAAACACATAATAATATGTCTTGGAAATATAACTCAAGTCTTAACCAAAAATTCACTTCTGTTTCATGTACGCCTTCTGCATACGCCCTCTTCTGGCCTCCATTTTATACATTTTTAGTGAGCCTATGTTTGGACTAGCACTCATTACATGAGGTCAGGTATGGAATTTTCCACTTGTGGTATTAGAATCATCAATGCTCAAATTTTGGATTTTGAGTTCTTGGAGAGTTTGGGATGTTCAACCTGTGCAAGACAAAGAATTCTACCTTGTTGGCCATGAAGCTCTGAGAACTGGCATACTGCTGGGGGCTGTAGGGCTATGGCCTAGCAATAAGGACCCTTGTTCTCTGGGGGAAAGTAGTGAAGAGCAATGCAAGGAGTTGCTGATGGTGGAGCAGGATGGAAGGGGAGGGGGGAAGAGCAGGGTGAGGATGGAGATACTAACAGGAGACACTGTAGAAACCAAGTCCAGATTAACAAGGCAAGTTGCTGCAGGTAAGAAACTGGCCCACTCAGCATGGCAGATAAGCTCATAGACCCCACCCAACTTTCACAGTACCTAACAGGGTACTGGAGGACAATCCCAGGGAGAGCCACGTGAGTCTGCAGGCTTCCAAACCAGTTTCATGTCCTGTGATAAAGTACTAGAGGTGGGCGGGCAGAGGCTAGGTCATAAGAGCACCTGCCCTTGCATCTACATTGAGGACCTGGCTGGTCAGAAAATGCCTCCAGTGCTCAATGTCATTTCTAGACTTGCCAGGTATTGACTGCAAAGGAGGTCTTAATGAATTGCAAAAGTGGCAAAATTCCCTGGGGTTCACAGAGATACCATTAGAAGATTCAGGTCCTCTTGAAAATTGTGCAGTGGTAAAAGTTCAAAGCCCGGGTTCCATCTTGGTCTTTGGGGAAATGACGGAAATTCAAAAGGACCAGACCACTCAAGTATCTTTAAGATCAATGGGAAAAAACTCAAAGGTCCTGCACTGTTCTTCCCTATTCTCTGTGGTCCAACCCTCCTCCAACTGCAACAAAACATCATGTGTGCAGTTTAGACATAATGCAACATAAGCCCCATTACAGACAACCAGACAGCAAGTCCCATACTATTAAGAGTCAAAAGGACACATCCTTGTAATGAGCCTCCTATCCAACCAGGATTCTTTGTGAAATATAATGTGTAGCTATACATGACATCAGAAAAAGGTAGTCCAGAGTCTGGCTGGGTATGTGTCTATTCCACCTAAGAGATGTCTTGTATTAGTGTCAATGTTCTTATGTAAGGTTCTCCTACAACCATACATGCTTGAATAGTTACCTCTCAGTTGGTGGTGCTATCTTGAGAGGCTGTAGAACCTTTTGGACATAGAGCCCATCTGATAGTCACAGGCTGTAGGGTTGGGATTAAGGGCTATATAGGCTGGCCTGGTTCCTGCCCGTCTGTTTCTGTATCTACTGAGATGTGAGGAATCCCAGCCACATGCTGCTGCTACAAGAACTCTGCCATGCCTTCTCTACAATGATGGACTATACCCTCTCAAACCCTGAGTCAAAATAAACCCTTCATCCCATAAACTGCTTCTTTCTGGGATTTTATCACAGCAATGAGAAAAGTAACTGACACAGTAGTGAGTTGCCACATTCCCCTGGGGACTCCACATGGCTGGCTTAGATGGTGATGGGGAGGGGGGTGGAGAGCAAGCAGTGCACAAGGTACCCAAAGGCATTGGGGTAAGGATTCAGGGAGATTTTGATATCCAAAGCCCCATGGGGTAGGGAAGCCACAGTCTGAAAATTTCAGTCAGTGAAGTCAACTTGGACCGGCTTCCTGACACATTGAAGAGGCATAAGCCATTTGTTTCTTTGGATTTCTAGTGTATTTGTAAACAGTGAGCAAAAAGAAATACCTAAAAGAGAGAACTTCAACATCATCAACACTTTGTCTCAAATAAGTATGGCACAGACCAAAATAAGTCTGGTCCAGAAGAGAAGGCAGAAATAGAGTACTGAGTATGACCACACAAGAGCACTGGCTGCTCTTGCAGAGGACCTGAGTTCAGTTCTCATCACCTACATGGTGGCTAATAAATATCCTTAACTCTAGTTCCAGGGGATCTGATGCCCTCTTCTGGCTTCCATGGACATTGCACGACACTGGTGCAATTACATACATGCAGCCAAAACACTCATACGAATAATTAATTAATTAAAAATTTTCTTCTAAAAAGAACCATAAAGTGCTCATGAGCAAAGCTCTTTCAGGGCCAGGCTCTGTAGCTCCCATCTGGGTGAAAATAAGGCTCTTCTACAGTCCACACTGAGCTGCTAGAAGTAGCTGGACTTGTCACCCTCTAAGGATCCATGGCACACTCAGAACCCTTGTTTCTCACCATCAACTTGGGTACCATCCAGAGACTCATATTTTGTTCTGTATCCACAGAGACCATGGGTGCCACCCACCAGAAGGAAACCTAAGCAAGCCTTGAAACAAAACCCCTCTGCATTTTCAAGCCTGAAGCAGTACAGTGAGAGCACAGGCCCAGCAACTCCAATGTGTTGGTGTTTGTGTGAAGTTGACGCATGCCTTCCTGCCCTCTCTGGGACTCACCTGCTTTGGATTGGGGCCATATGAACACCAACTTGGGGCAGGCTTCCCTATGTGGCAACATTACAATCACTCTTCATTTTCAAGGACCCACTTCTGTGTGACCCTCTGCTCAAGTCAAAGGGGACATAGATAAAAAGATGCCCCTGAAGTCCCCTAGGATGTTCATGACCTTAACAAGCACCTAGGGAGCAACAAGTCAAGGGCTTTTTTCTCCCAATCTTGGCTCTCTGCTAGGTCCAGCCAAGGAAGCTCTTCAATAACTCGTCCTGCATCCTTTTTTTGTTTTTGTTTTTGTTTTTTGGTAAGTACTACTCATTCACTATTTTATGGGCATAAGTAACATACAAATGGCATTCACAGAGGATGGGTTTCTACAAGGTTTTGTAATTAATAAATTTATTTTTCACATTTATTTTAAATGTTAGTGCATGTGTGGGTGCACCCATGCGGTCAGAGGGCACTGGGGGAGTCCGTTCTCTCCCATCATGTGGGTGCTAATTCTGAAGATTAAACTCAGGTCTTAAGAGCAAGCCAAGTCTTTCTTCTTGGCCCTTATATTATTTCTAACTGGTACATAAAACCAAAAATTCTACATTTTAAGGAGACACCATGTGATATTTTGATACATGTAAACATAATATAGTATTTAAGTCAAGTTAAACACATCTCTTGAAATGTTAAGTATTTCTTCATGGTAAAAAAAATCAAAATGTTTCCCACTATTGTTTTTGTTTCTAAAAAATATTTTATTTATTATTTTTATGTGTATGCATGTATTGTCTGGATCCCCTGGAACTGGAGTTATGGACAGTTGTTAGCTGCCGTGTGGGTGCTGGGATTCAAACTTGGGTCTTCTGCAAGAACAGCCAGTGCTCTTAACCACTGAGCCATCTCTCCAGCCCCACCCCACTATTGTTTTGAAATGTACAGTATACATTTTTTTTGAGACAGGGTCTCACTGTGCAGCCCTGCCTTGGCATTCACTATGTAGACCAGGCTGACCTCAAATTCACAGAGATGCACCTGCCTCTGCTGCCTAAGTATTGGGACTAAAGGCATGCGCCCCTACACCTCATATAGCATACTATTGTTATCTGTAATTGTCCCAATTGTTTTGTGTGTATATGAGTGTGTGGGTGATATATATATAAAGGTGCATATGGAGGCCAAAGTTTGAAGAAGCCTGACATTGACATCTCTCCACATTATTATCATTATCATTATTATTATTATTATTATTACTATTATTAGATAGGGTCTCTTGCTGAAACTGTAGGTCACTGATTAGCTAGACTGGCTGGCTAGTGAGCTTTAGAGATCCTCCTATCTCTGCCTCCCCAGTACTGGGATTAGCTTTTCATGTGGATATCCAAACTCAGGTACTCATGTTTGTGTGGCAAGCACTCTACTGACTGAGCCATCTCCCTAGCCCAAGTTTCCCTATTTTTAAAAAGAAACTGGTGAAAGACCCCAAAAGACCCTAAGTTTTCCTTATGACAAAATAGCAAGTTGTGCTGGATAGCTTTGGTGTCAACTTGACACACCTGGGTTGAGGGAGCCTCAACTGGGGAATTGCCTTCATTGGACTGGCCTGTGGCCACGTCCATGGGGCAATCTTCTTGACTGTTGAATGATGTGGGAGGGTCCAGCCTACTGTGGGTGGTGCCACCCCTGGGCAGGTGGGCCTATGTTATATAAGAAAGCAGGTTGAGCATGGGCCAGGGGAGCAAGTCAGTAAGAAGCGATCCTCCATGGCCTGTGCTCCAATTCCTGCCTCCAGGTTCCTGCCCTGAGTTTCTACCTTGGGCCCCCTGATGAACTGTGACCTGGGAGATGTAAGACAAATAAACCCTTTCCTCCCCAAGTTGGTAGTGGTCAGAGTGTTTTGTTCCAGCAATGAAGAAACAAACTAGGACACAAGTCTTACACCCAAGTTCAAATAAAGGTGAGAAGAGCAGGTTCAACACTTCTGACAGGAGTTATAAATCTGGTGGTGAGTCCATCTGAAGTAACAAACCTGGCAGATGATGTGACTGTAACAGATCTCTATAGCCTTGTGTATTCAAGGAAGGCAGAGCAGGCCCTTTTCTGCTGCAGTCCCCCTATGTGACAGCTGCCAAGCTAGCACTGGAAACCCAAACCCCAGATGGAGAGTGCTGCTCGGAGCTTTTCTACAGAGCTGGTTCTAGAACCCCAGGGCAGAAACCTCTAGCGCTGCCAGGGCTGTCTCCTTGTTCAGAAGAGTCACACCCCACCCCCAACACTCCCAACTCTGCTGCACTTGGCACTGAGTGATAATGTGGGCCAGCAGGAGAAAAGGAAAAGTCCCCATCACCATGGCAACCACAGAATGACCAGTGCTGCCTGATGCTAATGAAGTCCATCATAATTAGCAGGCTTGGGGGGGGCAGCTGGGACCATGGGGCTGCTGTGACCCTCAGATGTGCTACAGCTACTGGCTAGTCCTAGGCAGGGCTCTGATGCAGCTAGAATGGTCTTTTACCTGCCCTTTGGAATCTACCAACAATCCCCAGATGGTTCTCTCTGTCAGAGTTACAAACTACTTACAGAGGCTGTTTTGACTCTCCTTGCTCAACCAAAGACAGGCAGACAGGGGTAGGGATGGGGATGAGGGTTCAGAGAATGGCTCCAACACCTCTTTGTTCCCACCCAGAGCCACTCAACACCCTCCTCCCCAAACATGTAAGTCTCATCCCCCCTGCCCCGTCCCCCGACCCCCACCACCACTTTACTTAAATCTCCTAGATGCCATGTCTCTCTCTTGGGACTGAGTTTGTTCTGTGACCTCCTTGGGGTATTCAGCAGCTAGTGATCAAAACAGTTCTCTCCTAGGAGAGATGTTTAGCTTTATGAAAATTCCTAAAGCCATTGGGACATGCTCTCTTGCCAAGACATCTGACAACTGGCCTATTTTAAAAGTTCCAACCAATATTCTCTTAAAAGCACTCTACACAGAGACAAAGAGGCAATGAATAACCAAAAAAGTAATGAGGCCAGCATTAGGTTTTTGTTTTTCAAATAAGCCGAATCTCCCCATCCAAACAAGTAAGTCTTCAAAGTGCCTCCTACCCCCAGCTCGGCACTTATTCCAGGGGAGCTGCGTTTGCTTAAAACCTCTTTGAAAGTGCTGACATGGAACAATCTTTGCTGCCCTTAGTGCCGTGCAGGATAAAGTTAATGAGCACTCGGCTGGCAGCCACTTCAGTGTGCCAGGCACTGTGGTAGGCCGAGTGGAGGGCTCTCGTAGGTAAGTGAACAGGGACTTTCCTGGCAAGGTGAGAGAGGAAAAAGAGAACACACACCACAAGCCAGGCACTAGGCAACACGTGTTACATTTAAAATCCTCTTAAATCCAAAGACCGAGGGCTGAACGAGGTTAAAGTGACTTGGCCAAAGTCATACAAACAGGAGATTGTGGTGTTGGGGCCTGTGAGATCCCCACACTGGTGCTCCACATCAGGGCAGCATCCTGCAGCAAGCAGATGGTCCAGGCAGAAGGCTGACTCAGAAGAGGCCTCAGAGGGAAACCCGACCCAAAGCTGGCTATGTCCTGTCCTACGTCAAGCACGCGCCTCCTGTTTACCTTTGCATCAAGTCTCTGACAGCCCAGTGGGCAGAGCGTTTCTTCAGACATAAAACAGGGCTTTCACACTCCTACTATTTACGTCAACTGAGAAAGACAGACACTCAGGCACGTTTGCACACCGTGCTCACTCACACAGAGAACCATCTGTATTCAACCTGTCCACCTCACAGGAGGCAGGGATATCAGCCCTTCATTTCAACACATGCAGACTTGCTTCCTACAATAGTTCAAATGTGAAGCAGACCAATAGTCCACTGACATGACTGGATAAACGAAACACAGTATATACGTACAAGGAAATATGATTCAGCCATCCTAAAAAGGAAGGAATTCTGAACCAGGCCTGGTGGCTCAAGCCTGTAATCCCAGCCACACCAGAGGCTCAGGCAGGAGAATTACAAGTTCAAGGCCTGCCAAAGCTCTAGAGTGGGTTCAAGTCCAGCCTAGGAAAATTATCAAGACCCTGTCACAAAATAGTAAGTAAAAAAGAGGGTTGGGGGTGGGATGGGGGGATAGATAGCTCATGGGTCTCAGAGCACTTGTCTAGCATTCACGAGGCTCCTCTAGGTTCAATGTCTAGAACTAGGAAAAAAAGGAAGACATTTTGACACACGCTAAGAGATGAATTAACCTTGAAGATATAATGCTAAGTGAAAAAAGTCAGGCTCAGAATGGGAAATACTATAGCATTCCACTTGTGCCTAGAGTAGTCAAATTTATAGAGACAGAAAATAAAGACAGTAGCTGCCTGGGACTCAGGAAAGAGAATGAGCTATTAGCTAAGGATACAATTTTGTTATTCAGCTTTTTTACAGTGCTAGGGATGGAGCCTAGGGTCAGGCACAGACAGGCAAGCACTCTGCCACTGAGCTATACCTCATATGTTTGTTCTGCAAGATTAAATAAGTTGTGGAAATGGACGATGGTGATGGTTATACAACAATGTAAATGTTTTTAATGCTATTAAGCTGTACAGTTGAAAATGGTAACGTTTACTCTGTATATTTTCCCACAATTTAAAAAATGGGTTTATTCTCTTTGGAGGTAAGGATACATAATATTTTCTTCAAAGAAAGTCTGGGCATGCCCATATGGTTACCTTCTTCAAGCCTCATTCCAACCTCAGGTCATGAGACTTCAGATGTAAAAGGCCAGAGCCTGGGTGGGTGTAGGTCAGGGCACACTCTGTACCCACAGTAAGCAAGTTTTCTAAAATCAGCCCCAGAAAGTCCCTCCACTACATATGAACACCTTAGTCTGAGCCTGAATCAGAAGCAGGAAGGAGAGGATCTAGAATTAGCAGACACCCCCTATACCCTGAAATTTGCAAAACACCACTTTGGCTAGTGCAGTTGGCTCAATATAGCACAAAGCAAAAACTTTTATGGAGGAACAGTGAAAAGAGACTGTAAGTCCTAAGGCTAATGTCTTTAGGAAAACTTGGTTCTCTGACCAATTTCAACTTCTCCTGTTGGTTAATGCCACCTCAAGTACTGGGCTCTGCTTATAGATGTCATTGCCATGGTCATCTATCCCTCACCACCCCATCTGTACTTGATGTGTTGGATTTTTTTAAACATTTACTTATTTAGTGTGTGTGTGTGTGTGTGTGTGTGTGTGTGTGTGTATACATGTCACATGATGTGTGTGGAGATCAAAGGACAAACTGCAGGAGTTAATTCTCTCCTTCTATCATATGGGATCTGGGATTGAACTCAGGTAGTCAGGCTTGGCAGCAAGCATCATTACCCACTAAGTCCTCTCACCAGCTCGTGGGTTGGGTTTTCAAGTGCCCCAAACCAACAACAAACCAGTAAGAGCCCAGGAAACAGCAGGTTTTAGTGGCCCCTAACTGCCCCCACCACATGGTCCCTTGCAGTCTGCAGGATACTCTCTTGCTTCTGGCCTCCCAGATACCTGCTGAAGACTAATTGGGAAACCCACAGGACCAGTAATGAAAAAAAAAAAAAAAAAAACCAGCCAAAAAACCCCCCCCAAAAAAAAAAACAGGAAAAAAAACCAAAAAAAAACAAAAAAAAAAAAGGGGGG
>NW_008358858.1:595424-708410 GCF_000622305.1 Nannospalax galili | reverse complement strand
CGTAACTGCCCCCACCACATGGTCCCTTGCAGTCTGCAGGATACTCTCTTGCTTCTGGCCTCCCAGATACCTGCTGAAGACTAATTGGGAAACCCACAGGACCAGTAAAAAAAAAAAAAAAAAAAAAAACCAGCCCTGGAGAAAACAGCATTAAAAACAAACAAACAGTATTTTCTGAGGGGCCACTGCATGCATGCTGTGTATCTTTTTTTCAATGAGCCTTCAAAGCATGGTAATATTCAGGTGTCATTTTAAATGAGAAAATAGAAGAATTATGCAATGTGTCCAGGAACAGCACTAAGATCCAAAGTCTGTACTCTTTCCATCACAGCAGAACAGTTTTTTTTCAATCCTGTTTGCCTGGTTTCTCCAAGTTTTCCACAGGCCTTGGCCCAGCCCAATTTTCCATTTGAGTAAAAAGAACACCATCCCAGCTGCTGTGTCCCAACTCACATGAAATGGCGGGAAAAGAGCCCATAAACAAACCCCAAAGTCTCCTTAAATAGATAGCAAAGTGGAAATCATCTGTAATGGTGAGCTTCTAAAGAAAGCCCTCCTAAGCTGTGGCCCTGGGCTTCTTCCCATAAGCCACTTCCTGTCCTCACTCTGCACCACTGCTGAGCTTGGGCCCCAGGGCTCATGTCCTACTTCCAAGAGCCTCCTGGTCTAGGTAATACAGGCACTGGCTATTTCCATAAGAGAAAGTCATACCAAGTCACCACCCGCTTACTCCTAAGAGTGAGAGCTGAGGGTAGCGTATCGTTCAAGGGATTCCATCTTCAAATACGGAATTCTTAATGCCCATGATATACTCAGGTTTGAAGGGCAAGGAAGAGAAAGGAGGGGGGAGAAGATTCACTACACATCAACACTGCTTTGAGCAAGTTTCTTTGTGATGATGAATAACAAGCAGCAGACACAAAACCTCAACATCTGGCACCTAAGTCAGTGGCTTTCAGCCTTCTGGGCCTGAGGTTCTGGCTTTCACTGAAATCCCTGATGAAGAGCTTTAAGTGGGCTGAGCCTTGTGCTGATGGAATTGTGTTGGCCAAGGAGTCAGCACACACGTAACCGTTGGCTTGGACACTGCTTTCCTCCAGGGAACTAGAGGCTCTAGAGGCAGCACCATCACAAAACCTACTTCTGGTCACATCTTGTGAACAGATAGTACAGAAAGCTGCTTTCTCAGAAGCAGAACTGTCACTCCTGCTGGACAAAATATACGAGACACTAGTCCAAGATCACCTCAGCCTTCTGGAGGTAGTCAGACCCTCTGGCATGTTAAGCAATGCTGAGCACCCTTTTCCACGCAGACATTAGAGAAAGCACCGACACTGTAGGATCCAATTTTTAGACTTTAGAATCACTCCTATATGGGTCTGTGGAGACCACTGATTGTCCCTCCCTGGTATTTTTTATTGTGATCTACTGTAAACAATCCAATTACAGCATGTTCAGTATATTCCTCACACACAGACACATAAAACTAAAAACCATTTCATAAACAGTCCTTAACATTGTGCAATGTAGTCTGATGTTTTCTGGCCTATCCTATTCTAGTCTACCTCATTAAAACATATTGGTTATACTATGATTTGAATGTGTTCCCCAGAAGTTTATGTCATGGAAACAGAATCTCCAAATTCATATGCTCACATATTTCACATATTTGGAGGTAGGTCTGTTGCAAGTTAGGACTGTTATGAATCATGAGGGTGGGGTCCTGGCGATGGCATTGGGAAAATATGGTAGCTAGCACATCTTCTCTGTCTCACCATGTGATGCACTCTAGACTTTAGCACTACTTCCTGTATGCACCTATGGGGACCACTGACCTGTCCTTCCCTGACATGTTATGATACACAAGAAGTCCTCACCAGATGCTGGTGGTACGCTCTAGATTGTCCTACCCTCCAGAAGCATGAGTCAAATAAAAGTATTCTTCATTAGTTATCGAGGCTTGGATATTTTGTTATAGCAACAGAAAATGGACTAAGGTATGACTGATCATCCAAATTGGCTCCCATCTGAAGGTCATGACTGGTTAAGGAACTTTTGAGTTAAAGGTCTGTACTGACCTCATGGCCAAGGAGAGTGCTGATTTGCATCTTCTCTTGGCCTGAATAACTCGAGTGTATGCAAAATGCCCTGTATTAATGTTCTTAAGGGATTCAAATTATCCAATGGCTCTAGCCACAAACAGACGTTAACAAGGGCAGCCCTAAAGAATTCAATGTATGTTCACAGAACCGTCGATAACAATCACTTAAGTTTAGACACCAAAGAGAATATGAGACAGGTGAGAGGACTAAAGGTAGGTAAACATTTGCCTACTGTTTTGCCAAACTAGATTCTGGGAGCTTCCAAGTGGCAAAAGTAAGGGAGGATTACAGGAGTGATTTGTGACATTTATAGGAAAAAGTAGAAGTCACTAAAGCTGACATGGTCTCACTAAGTCTCAACAGACTAAAATAATTGCTCTTCTGATGTCACTACAAAACCAGGAAGGACATCATGGAAAAGTGTTCTGATTTCACAGGGAGGCAGAAAGACAGGGAAATAGAAGCTGCACTGAAGCGGCTTCAATAACTTTGAAACAGTGATATCTCTGAGGCTGTTGAAATGGGCCCCTAAAGATTCTGAAGGCTGCTTCTCTTGGGACCTACAAGGACCCTGCTGAGTCAAATTCTTAGCCTCTTTTTCGGCAGCCTCCTTAATCTGTGAATAGCAACAGCACTGACTAGAACAAACTACTGCCAATAGTAAGTGATTACTGGGTGACATGTGGGACTTCATAGTTTTATCAAGTACTTTTACAACCTACCTCATTTGAGCTTCCTGAGTCAAGAAGCCAGGTTCCATTATCCTGTGTCACAGTTGAGAACACTCAGGCTCAGGCTTAGCTACCAGCATGTCTCAACATGAGCAATCTTGACATTTAGAAACTGGTAATCTCTACTGTTCTGTGTGATGGGTAGCGTATTCCTCCTGGCCTCTACCTGCTAAAGGCCAGTAGTATCATACTTATAGTCTGACAGCTTAAATAGTTCCATACACTACCAAACCCTACATCCCCTGAAAATGCATGCATGCACACACACATGCATGCACGCATGTACAGGTACACTGAAAATCACTAGGGTGATCATTGATTTAATCAAGTGAAGCTACTGAGTTTGTCAAGCCTTGATCTGGTTTATTCAAGGTCAAGGTTAAGAAGTTGCCAGGGCAGACACTTTCAAAGATCTGGGATGAACAGTGAATGCTATATATCACAGAGATCAAGGGGCAAAATTATCTTGATTAAAATGCCAGGCCAATGTCAATAATAAAAAAGTGGGAAGGTCCCTATTTTGGTTTTAGGGAAATCAGTTGTGCATAGTGAGGCTGGCACTTGTTTCACACCAGTTGGTGTATAGAAGCCTTGAGGTGAGGGACCCTCAGCTCCATGAAGAACAGAACTGCATGACTCTGATGAGGCCAATGTAACCTTGAGCCACCCTGATGTAGGAAACCGAGTTATCTTCCCCCTGTGGCAGACCTTGACTCTCTACAAGCCTCTCACCTCCTTCACAGCACAGAGCTCTGCCCCTCTTCACTTGGCCCTTCTGAGTACTGAAGGTATTAAAAGACCACAGCACAGCCCACACCACTGCCGTGCCCCCCCCATTCATACCAGGAAGTGGTGAAGGAAGAGAAGAGGAAAGAAGGAGGAAATGGACACAGGGCCAGGAAAGAGGAGCAAGGATAAAGGCAGAGCACAAGGAAAGGTTGTGACTCCTGGTCTTCCTGGATTCTTTCCTCTTCATGTCCTTCTTGTCCCTCATCTAGGCTATCCAGCTTAATTTACTGCCTATTCACTAAAGCTCCTACCTGCAAGTCCAGGGAATTCAATACCCTGGGTTCAAATCCTGGCTCTACCAATTACTAGCTGTGGAAATCTGGGTCAGTTTTAAAATTTTTTCTAGGCCTTGGTTTCTGCATCTTTAAGAATGGGATAATAATGTCTGCCTCTTGGTTAGGTGATAAAATTAAATGAAAATTGAACTTGTAAGCACATGCAAAATTGTTACACTATTACATATACATAAAAACAGCACTCAGCACATAGAAAGTACTCAATGGTAGCTAGTATTAGTTAGAACATATAACCTTGACAGGTAGATAGTAAGCATAATTTACTACTTAGAATACAATTTTCTACCTATGATAAGGTCAAAGCTTAGAGAAGAAACAGCACAGGCCTGAGGACACCATTTTCTAGTTGGAGAATTACTAGCATGGAACAGTGTCAGCCGGTCCTACTTCTTAGGGTCTATTTAGGGACCACGGCAACTACTAAGATGACTGACATTCCCCTCATCCAAAGAATTCCTACCTGGCATTAGTAATAAAAGTAAAACTGAATAACGGCACATCTTTACATCCAGTTAGGGCTCTGAAGATTTTGTAAGTGTCTTATCACTCTTTCTAAAGTCTCAGCATTTTAGAGCAGGGATCCTGTGGTCCAAAATTCCCCAGATAGGAGGAAAGAGCACTTTGCAGCAGGCATGGCTCTATATCACCAACAAGGAACCTGAATCCTCTTAATGTCACTCTTGAAATAAGGGAGGGGTGCCTGGAAGTCAGGAGAGTCATCTTTCTGGGCCTGATTTTTTAACTCTGCCCATGATGGCTAGCTACTTCCACTCAGGAATGAACTAAGTTGAGCTCTCCTCACATGTGAACTGGGCTTTATATTGTTCGAAGCATGCTGAAGAACTCTAAAGTCACTTCCCTTATCTCAACTGTGGGAGCTAGGGAAGGGAGATGATCACAGGTAAGAAGACCAAACCACCTGCCCTACATAATATTAGTCCAGGAGAGAGAGCGAGCACAGTAGTTTCCTGGGCAGAAAACTCAGAACAGTGCCTGTAAGAACTGCCCCAGGAACCCAATTCTCTGACTTTACTGACCAGGAGTACTTCTATTTCTGGATATTAAAGGTTCCTTAAAAGGAGCCAGGCTCTCCTGAGACAGCCTTGGTCACAGCCACAGTTGGCTGCCTGTAGGCTCAGAGCCACCAGACACAGAGGTAGGGTCTCTCCCCACTGTGCTGTCCAAATAGACAGATACTGCCCCAGAGTCTAATAGCACTGTGGGCAGCAAAGGAAGAATGCCCAATTCTGCTCAACCAGTTTTTTTCCACCCCCTAAACATCATGGGGAAACTGTCAAGAGGCCAAGGAGAATCACCCCATCTACATGGTTCCTTAGGGGCACAAAATCTGCCTGGTTTATCTTTATTTCCACAGCACCCAGCATAGTGCCAGTGCCTGGCACAGAGCAGGTTTTCAGGAAATTTCTGTTGATCTGAAAGATGAGAACATTTACCAATGCCTTAAGATCCCTAAAATTGTAGCTTATTCCCAGACTGAACAGGGCTGACCTCAGTAGTCAGAGGATAGGGCTGGGGAGATGACTGCATGGGGGTCAGAGGTGGGGCTGGAACCCTACGGTTGGGAAGTACCAACCTCTACATTTCGTTTCATTCCTCAGGCTCCACTGAACCTTCTCCAGAAAAGTCAAGGTGACAGGTACAGTTCCCTCATATTTGAACGGGTCATTACTAAGTCCTCGGAGGCTGGAGGAGAGTGTAAGATGCTTTCAGGGAGTGGTGTGCAAAGTCAGCAGAAGACAGGTATGATCAGCAAAGGTCTGGGCATCCCAGAGGAGTTCCCTGCCCCCCACTGGTTGCTCATCCCGTCTGGCCTGCTCCCTGCATACTCACAGGTGTGCTGGGGCTCCAGGAAGAGCCCTGGGCAGGGCCAGTGCTGCTAGTCTGCTCATCTCTCAAGCTGGACCGTCTCCAACCTGTTGTTTCTATTCGCTGAAAATTAAGAGAGTTGAACTCGGCATCTCAGGATAGAGAATCAAAGGAGTCTCCTCCAGTCACTAATGACTGCTGGGAAGGCCCAGGAAAGAGCTGCTGGGGAAGGACAATGCTCTAAGTTTTTCCCTGTTGCCTTGAACTCTCCGTGGCCCTCTGGCCTCCTCTCCTCCCCCCCCACCTCCCATAAGGAAACAGCCCTGGCTTTCTAACATGTTGATAATAAGGGCCTGTTGGGCCAAGGAGGAGGAGACGGTCTCAGCCAAGAGGAAAGTACTTAGTGATCATTTGTTTCACTGGCAGAATGGCCAAGGCAGCAGCCCCCTGGCCATAGCCTTCTGACAGACAGAGGAAGAGAGCAAGTACAGGAACAGGGACCACTCAGACTGTGGCTCAGTGAATCGTCTCTGGGGTTGTCTATAGCAGCTGCCCCCTCCCCAAGCTGCTGACAACACTGATGCCCTTACCCAATTGCCTATACCAGAGGCATGTGGGGCCACTAAGGGCTCAGCTTGCAGCCAGGCAGCCTGTGTTCACACCAGAATTTTCTCTGACACTTGAGAAGTTACTTAGCCTTTCTGTGTCTCAGTTTCCTCATCTGCAAAAAAAAGAGATATGTTAATAAGCACTTACCTCACAGGGACATTTTGAGGGTTAAATAAGCCAAAACACCCAAAGCATGTAAACACCTGTCATATAGATTAGCCATTATCATCTCCCCTCCCTGGAGGCCTTTTGATCACAGGCCTTAGTAGGAAATTCTCCATAGACATTTGCCACACATGCAAGGCCACTTAAATCACTCAGTCCCCATATAAACCCAACATAGCAAGAATTTTTACAGATGATAAGTATCTTGCCTAAAATGCTATTACTGATTGGCCAGGCTGGGGTGGAAACTTGGCCTGTGACCTGAGCCTCCTTCTTCCCATAAATGCACTGCTAGTCTGCTGAACATCAGCTTGGGTTCCACTGCCCTGAGCCATGCAAGATGGAGCAGTAACCCACACAGAACTGAAGCGACAGAGGAAGAGAATGCAAAAGAGACAAACACCGGCACCTTGCCATGGCCCGTGGTTTCTATCACTTGCAGCTTTCCTTTCAACTCTAACTTTAGATTACAAAGGGCATTACAGGTAACCGTGCAATGAGAAACCAGCAAGCCAGGCAATCCCAAACAGTTCATGTGGACCTAAGCACTGACAAAACTGCTCCCTAAGTCCTACCGTCTAACAACGCTGATTGCACATTAGCCCATGCTCAAGATCCTCAAATGCTTTTGGTACTCAGATCCGAAGCCAGCTAGGCAGGCTATACACCCTGTGGTGAGGCTTCATGTTATAGAAGCCAGAACTCCTGTTTCTGGAAGGGGTATCATGTCTGTAAAACTCCCCAATGGAAGCCCTCCTGTAAGGCTCTGCATGTTTTAGCCTCTTGCTAACAGCCCCACTTCAAAAACTTGACTTTCCATTTTCTCCAGGGACCACCTCAACTCTTATACTCCAAAGATCCACAGAACTCAGTAACCCATCAGCAAACCACTGGGAAAAGTGTTCCCAAAGCCCACTGCTGACCAGGCGCATAAAAAAGCACACCTCAAGGACACTCATCCATCTACTTGTGAGCGGAGGGCTCATGTCACTGAACAACTGAATCCTTTTGACTCACCACATTAGCACACCCTAATTCTGCAGAACAGTATCAACAGCAATTTCCTGTTCACCAATGGCTCTCTGGTCAAGAGGACTCTTTCCTTGCCCCTGCCTTCAAGCTCTATGCACACAGAGAGGGGACCAGGGAAGGCAGAAAATGCTTTAAAACAGGAAACAGAGACAGGGAGGTAGCATTTGCTCCATGCTGAACAGGGCACTACAACCCCAGAGAAAGATCAGCTTGATTGATGGCTGCCCCTACCACTTGGGTGAGGTACAGAAATGATTCCTTTCTGTGGTCTGTCCATTCTCTTTTTAGGACCTCATTATGACTCTGTTACAAAACAGCTAGCCCTATGCCTTGAGCGATGACTGGGGTTGGCTAAATGTGTTATAGTTAGGGCCTAGATTTAACTCAATCACTTAATTATACAATTTGACCTACTCATTCAGCTCCACGAAACCATGAGTACATTTGTCAGGTCGTAATGAGGATCCATCATATGTGTCTCTTCCACTTTGTCAGTCTAGAACCTTCCAGGACTAGTCAGAATTGGAAAACTTAATGAGAACATGTCAAGACTAAAAGTGTCTAAAGAATGTTCATCAAAGACTGGAGAGTTGGCTCAATGGTTGGGAGCACTGGCTGCTCTTGCAGAGGACCTGGGGATCCCAGCACCCACATGACAACTAACAACCATCCCTAACTTCAGTTTCAGGGGATTCAACACCCTCTTCTGACCTAAGTGGGCACTGCAGGACACAGGTGCACTTACATGAAGGCAACACACTCATACACATAAAGTAAAAAGAATAAATTAAAAAAAAAGAATGTCCATCAACTGTCCCCAACAGAGTTGTCTGCTTCCTTCCTTCTATTTTTGGTACTTGACCTCTGGTACTTGCCTCAACTTCAAGAAACCAGGAATTAGAATTTTATTCTTTACCAATTATACATTTTCTTCCTGCAATAGAAACTCTATACTGATCCTATGGAGGAAAACTCTTAGTTTGTGTAACTGCTGGATAAACCAAATACCCCACGTGTTTCAGCAGCTTAAACACTGAAGTCTAACAAGGACTCGAGATTCCACACAGCTTGCCAAAGGCTAAGTGTGTATGTTTAAATGAGAGAAAGTGATTATGAGCGAAACTGGGGAATGTCTGAGTGGGTGAAGAAGGAAAAAAGAAAGTACAGATACTGCTAGAGAATCTGACTGCACTCCGGGTCCTGGGCCCACGCATGACATGACAAAGACGGAGTGCCGGCACTCTGGGGTGTAGTGCGGAGCTTCCCCAAACCAGCGGGTCCTGCATTTGAGAATGGACTTGGCAGCATCTCTCTCTCTCTGGATATTTACAATTCGTCAGCGCATTAACTGGTAGATCTGATGTCCTTTGTCAGAGCCCAGCCAGGACTGTTCGATCTGCAGACCTCGGGGCCCAGCGAGGCAAGGCTGAGGACTCCTCTCCATGGGAACCACCGGTGACATCTGCAAGTCCCTGGCACATGGGGGAGGAAGTGCTGTCTCCCAGCATGCTTGGTGGTGGCGGCGGTCACGTGACAAGGCGGCCCGTTACCCAGGCAACCGGGGGCCTGACCCTCTCCCAGGCACGCTGGGCCCCTGTTCTCTTTGTGGGAAGGACATAAGTATTTCTCTTGCACCATGTTGTGGGAACCACCTAGCCTGTTGCTGCTACTTCCGCTGGTGTTGGGAGAATGGATGTGCTTATGTTTCCCTATTTACAGAATGGGTATAGACTTTTGTACGGCTTTTGTTTCATTTTTGAGGGGCTAAGGGTTGAACCAAGGACCGTGTGCGGCAAGATCTCTAACTCGGAGCCATGCCCTGATTCTTGTTTTGTTTTTCTGAGACAGCCTCTTGATGTGTAGCACTGGCTGACTTCAAACTAGTGATCCTTCTGCCTCACCCTCCCAAAGGTTAGGATGGATTATAGATGTGCACCATCATGCCCAACTTTTTGTAGAGCTTTTGGAAGACCTGCAAGGGACATTATTGTAAGTCCGTGGCTCTCAATGATGAGTCTTCTTTATGCGTTCTAAGTGCCCAGGGCAGCAACTTTGGGGGGCAATTCCTGGATAATTTTGTGCAAGGACTGCTATTTTTTTAAAAATCATTTCTTGGGGATCTACAACTCTGCTGACAAACTTGCAAAGGGCACAGGTTCAGTATCTAATGCCTTAAGCCTGAGATTGTATTTCCCTAGATTTCAGAGGGTCAGTGTCTAAGTACTATTTTGCTTGTATCTTGAGAACTTGGTAACTGTCTTAAATTGAATTCAGTTTACCTTCTCAGTATGAAAATAGGACCACAATACTAATTAGTAATAAACATTAATAGTTACAAGTACTTCCAAATGTTTAGCATGCCATAAAAATACTTATTACAAATTAACTTATTAAATTAGATCTCCAATGTAATTGTACATGACCACAAAAGCACTAACATGACTTATCTTTTAAAACATTATATAATCTAGGCTAGTCACAGCCAATCTAGTCTCTGACAATGTCTTATATACATTTTAATGAGAATTTCCTGTAGTGTGTGTGTGTGTGTGTGTTGATGAAGATATATGAAGCTGGGCAAGAACATATCTCACCTCTTTCCTGATTCACTATGAAAAATTGAACATTATAGGCGTGGTGGCAAAGGCAGGTGAATCTCTTGTAAGACTGAGGCCAGCATGCTCTATACAGTGAGTTCCAGGCCAGTTGTGGCTACAAAGAAACCTTGTCTCAAAAAGACCAAATAAACAAACAAACAAACAAATAAATAAATAAAATTTAAAAACATTGAACAGACAACAATGAAGACTTTCTGGGGAGTGTCATTTTCTCACTAGGGAAACGAGCAAAATGATGTAACAAAAACTCTGGAGATAAAAACAACAGGAGAAAGAGGTTTACATGGCTTGAGACAAAGCAGGGCATCCTCTGGCAGGCTGAGAGCCAAGTCTTTTTCAGAGATCACCAGCTACTTAACAGTAAATTCAGGGTGCTTCACACTGCTATATCCAGTGTAGTTAGAGTCTTCCATAAGAGAAACCCTGGAAATTTCACCCAGCTTCAGGTTCATCTAACAAACTCCTGACAAAACTCAGCCTTTGGAAAGAGAATCACTGGTGCAAATATGCCAGTAATTAAAAAAATAATCACACTGTTGTTCTGGTTTGGCCCAAAGTGTTAAATGTTCAGAGCGGAATTCCCAAATAGGTAGCAACTAAAGACAATACTGGTAACTGTAGTGAACTGGAGAATCTAAGAAAAGTTCAAGGTAAGGCTAAAAGACCCTTCATATTTAAAACCACTCTCTTATATAGCAGAATCATCCTAGATATCATAAGTATTTAGGAGCTAATTCTCTTATCACAAAGCCCACATTTTTCAGAAACATTCTGGTGGCCAGAGGGAGGGAAGAAATTCCAGAAACATAAAACTGGAGTTGAAGATTCTCATTCTCTCTGCTCCATGTCCTACCAACTTCCTTGGTCAAATTGAAATATGCAAAATGCCTGTGTTCATTTACAAGAACACATCCCTTCAACCTCCATCAGAAAGACTCCCGTCTGTGACTGCCTCTTTCCTGCTCCACGAGGCTAGCTGGTCTTCCACAGCTGCAAGATAGGGGCATCTGCCCTGCTACTGTTATCAGCTTACACTGGTGGGGGTTTCCTCCCCACCTGAGAGCAGATCTTTGTCACAGACTACTTTGATAGGCCTACCTGTCAGATAGGTCACTTGAAGAATTACAAACTCCAAGTCCCTGGGACCTGAAGTACAGCTTCTTAAACCAGACCAGAATTCAGAGGTGAAGCAATTGAAAGGAATTTTTCTCAGTTCTTCCAACTCCCAAGCACTCATCTGCTCACACAAGCATCAACCCAACCAGTCCTATCCCTCTTGCTCCAAGCTGCTAAGGGGTTTTTAAGAGGAGGCTAAGCCAGGAGGCAGAGCCGGCTAATGAAGTTACCTGAAGCACCTAAGATGTATTCTTCCTTCCAATGAGGTAAAGGCCAGAGAGCTCACCAAGTCTACCTCCTCCCCACAAACCTAGCAGATTTCAGTGTTTCAATCAAAAGCAGAACAAAATTAAAAAAGATTAACTTGAAGCAAAAGAACATAGTATTATAAAACCGAACTTCAAACACATGACAAAAAAAATAGTAATAACAATAAATGATAAAAACCACAGATAAAAATACCTGATAGTGTAATCCCTTGGACTGGGCAATGGTTTCCTATAAGTTCAGAAAAGGAGATGCCCTTTTGCCCACTTCCATCCCTGGATTCCTTGACAGGAAGCCTTGACAGAAAGTCCAGAGGGTTGTCACAGACTAGGATGGAGACAGTGTTCCAGTTATAAATATCCTAGAAGGCAGAACAGCCTCTGAAGTGGACTTTTCTCCAGAAGAGGCTGTCAGGCTTTCAGTGACATTCCAAAATGGCACCAGATCCAAAGGCATTCAGACCACTGATCTGGTCAAGCTGTTGCATTTCACAGATAAGGCCCTGAAAACTCAATTGAGTGCTTCAGGTGACAGGGCAAATTATATGTCACCTTCTAAAGCTGGTTGGAGCCTGTGGGAGGAAGAGGAAGATACCACAGAAGTCAGCAGGCCTTTTCCATTTCTAATTATAAGGATTATGTGAGGTCTCCAGCCGCCACTCTGTCTGGCTTTCTGGGCCTGGGTGTGTCAGTCACCATTCTGTTTCTGAGGTGGACAGATGGCCAGGGGACTAGAGTGGCTGGATATGGCCATTGGTAGCCAGCTAGCACCCAGGCACAAACTCTCAGCCAAACTACCACTGGGGTGGGGAGTCAAACAGGGTACCAAAAAGCCCAGTCTTCACAAGGTAAGGCACAGGTCCATGCTCCACAGACCCATCACAAAGGTTGGTTACATATGAATGAAAAAAAAAAAAATCAGTAAAAGCCATTGCCCAGATGGTCTCCATTTCCAGGCCAGACTAATTAAGAAGTTTTCACAAGAGAAAAAAGAGGGGTGAGATAGAACCCATTAGTCAAATTCAGAATAAAAACTTTGTTGCAAAGTGAAGTATAATTTTTAGAGAATGCCATGCGGTCAAAAATATTTGTAAATAACATAAGTAATAGCTTGCTATATAAATATGCTGTGACTATGTGGTCAGTGGCACTTCATGGAGATAAACAGTTTGCATGTGAGTTGTGAGTAACCAAAGGCCACCAGCATAAGGAAATACAAGTTTCCCTCTTGAAACTCAATGGATTCCAAATATATTAAACATAATATGGGACAAGCAGACAATTCTAAACTACAAGTAAAACTCAGTGGCAGAGGGGCTAGAGGGATGGCTCAGTAGTTAAAAGTATATACTGTTCTTGCAGAGGACATGAGTTCAGTTCCCAGCTCACAACCACCTACAACTCCAGATCCAGAGGCTCCAATGCCCTCCTCGAGCCTCCACTGGCATCTGTGCACGCTCACCCCCAACACACACATACACATCATTTGAAATAAAATAAATCTTTTTAAAAACATCAAAACCTTAGTGGCAAAATCAAATGCAATAGTGCATGCCTATAATCCCAGAACCCAGGAGGCTGAGGCAGGAGGACTGAGGGGTCAAGGTCAGACTCAGCTACATCAGGAGACTGTCTCGAAAGCAGTAATAAAAAACCCAAAAACCTTGTGGTAGGGAAAGGGCGGTATTTAGACCTTGTAGTTGGTTCTGTTTCCTTAGTGTGGGAAAATGAAGCCAACAAGCTATACTTTTTTTGGCCTTTGACTCCATGCTGTCCCCAGGGAACACTACCCAAGGAAGTAACTAAAACAAGAGGAAAAAAGGGTCATTTTTATGGATATACTCCTACATATACAGTGACCACTGACACCATGGCTGTAAGCTACCCACAGGTTAAAAAAAAATAAAAAAGTGATGTCAGTGCTTTAAAGCTGAGCCCAGGGGCCAGGGAGATGCTCAGTGGGTAAAAGCGCTTGAGGCACAAGTCTGACAACCTGAGTTTGGATCCCCAGAACTCACATAAAAGCCTGATGTAACAGCATGAACAGCATGTACCAATACTCCTATAGCAAGACAGGAAACAGAGAGAGAATCATCCAGAAGCTCACAGTACCTAGTCTGGAGTACACAGCTTAGCGACAGAAATGACAAAAGACGACATACCTGAGACAAGGTACAAGTGAGAACCAGCTCCCAAAAGTTGTATTCTGACCTCCACATGAGCACATGTGTGGCATGCACATGCCTACACATATGCACACACACTCTTAAAAAAAAAAAAAAAGCTGAACCCCAGACATCAACTGTGGTTCATTACCACATAACTATGCCCTGTAGCTCATTAAGCATGAGGTACGCAGTTCCTCTTGTGGAAAATGGGTTGCCATGAGGTTTAAATGAGATAATCCATGGAAGAAGTTGAAAACTCCATCTAGTACATAAGAATTTGACCAAAGTTGTTGTGATTGCTATTATATATTCATTTAAAATGGCAAGCAGATGACCTATGTTCATATGTAAGAAAAGAAAATGTGAAATGGTATTAAAATGACAAAGTACAATATAAACCAGGTACAGTGAATGCACCTGTAATCCCAACACTCAGAAGGCAGAGGCAGGAAGATGGCCACAAGTTCAAGTCCAGCCTGGTCTAGGTAATGAGTTGCAGGCCAGTCAAGACTACACTGTGATACCCTGTCTCAAAAAGCCCAAAATAAAGAACAAAGAGAGAAACAAAACTACTAAAATCAGATTACACGTGTATTAAACAAAATTAGGCAGTTTATCACAGACCAAAACGTGATCAAAATGAGTTAAATCTACTCATGCTTCTCATTAGCATCTTTCTCTGTAATGCTTAAGTTTTTGTGGAATAAAAACCACAGGAGAGGGGCTGAAGAGATGGCTCAGAGGTTAAGAACACTGGTTGTTTTTGCAAAAGGCCTGGGTTCGAATCCTAGCACTGACATGGCAGCTAACAACTGTCCGTAACTCCAGTCCCAGGGGATCCGAGAGCCTCTTCTGACCTCTGCGGGCATTGCACGACATGGGAATCCCAGTACCCACATGGCAGCTAAAAACTGTCCATAACTCCAGTTCCAGGGGATCCGACAGCCTTCTTCTGTCCTTTGTCATTGCACAACATGGGTGTGCTTACCTACATGCAGGCAATACACTCATACATATAAAATAAAAATAAATAAAAAAGTTTTAATTATTAAAAAAAAAACCCACAGGAGAATGAATGAAAACATGTCTCAAAGTCTTTGTGGAGTGAGGTAGGGAACAGTGGGAAGGACCTGATATCATTTGGGGTATTTACATCTCTGCTAGGCACTCAAGGAGCCACTCTAGCAAGAAATATCAATTGTTATAGACTACTATGCCATAGGCTGACAGGCACAAGCGTGTGACACACTCTGCTCAGTGATGTACAAAGGAGCTGTCTACTGGGAGTTCCTGAGACAGATGTCCTAGGCTTAAAAACTGGGAAGAGCCACCCTTTCTTCTTCCTCCACAGGATGTTACCATGTCTCCACAGACACCAGGCCTTGCAGCAGCCATCCTATGACTACTGGAAGACCTAAGACAACATGCTGTGGTACAGGATGGAGATGCAAACGATGCTTGTCTGAGTAACTTACTTTGCTAAAGAATTAGTCAACACTGGAGTTGCCTGTGCTGGGACTAATTAAGATGAAATGATCTCTTTTCTGTATTGTTTGAACCAGAAAAGTAGTAAGTTGCCAGTAACCAAGGAGGAGACAGGTACAGCCTTCTAATGGAGGCCAGGTGGGCCTATTCAGCCCCAGACCAAGGCTGTACCAGCACCCTCACTGAGTCCCATCTCAGGGGAAAACACAGGGGAAGAGAAGGCATGGCACTGGGGAGTCCATCCCATATACGAAGGAGCTATGCTCAGACCTGGGGACATCACCCGAGTAAAGCAAGCAGGTGGCAGCACTGGCGGCAGAGTAGCCATGCCTGGTCCCTTCCCAGGAGACCTCTAGGGACCTCTGGACCGCCGGCTCTGTCATTTCTGTATTTGCCCATTTCACAAAAGTACCCTCTAAAGGTAGGGCTTCTGAGAAAGCATAGGATGTCCAGTTACATTTGAATTTCAGATAAATGACGAATGGCTGCCTAGCACTGGATGTCCCACATGAAATATTTCTGCCACATGCCGGCTAGGGACAAAGACCCCTGCCGTGCCATACATCAGACACAAAGATACCTTCCCCTGCCTGGTGGCTGGCTGAGCTGCTTTGGGTGTGTCTAGCCGGGCTGTCGGAGGACAGCCAGTGTCTGGCCTCTTGAGGTCTTTCATGGGTCTGGCAATGTCTGATGTGTATTTTACAGTAACAGATAAAAAAGTGGCAGCACTTAAAATATACTGGTGGGGAGGACATCTCTGTGGTCTTGAGTGGTCTTGAGAGGTTTAGAAACTATGTGGCAGGCTGTGGGAGGGACCTGGGGGGTAAGGCGCAGTGTTTCCTGACATCCTTCCTCCTCCCACAAGAACTTCTTACAATGAACTAGAAGCAAAGTGTATTCCCTAACCTGGCTCTGTATACAATTCTAGACCAAGGATGGGAAGAGACGGTGAGTGGAGCCTCAGGCTGGTGATGACTGTCTATAGACTTACCTTATCTGTGGTCATGTTGTCTTCACGGTCTTTCTGTACCAGGCCATGTCCTACAGCATGATCCCCCTTGGGGCCAGGGACAATGTTTAACTTACTTGGTGTAGCCCTGTCTCCCTGTGCCTGCAAGTAATCCCTTAATAAAGCTGACTGTTGAGTACAGAACCTCATTTCCTGGAACTCTGCTTTATAGTTCCTGTCTTGCATTTCTAATAGGTCCTGCCCAGGGCCAACACTAGCCCAGAATTGTCGACATAGTAAATGTCTGCAAAGAAATAGCTCTCTGGCAGGAAGACTCACAACCAACTAGCCACAAAACCAAGTCACAGTCCAGTGACAGATGAATCTGTCTCCTCTCCCCTAACTCTCTAACTTCTGAAGTTTGGGCTGGAATTGGTCACAGTGGCCTTCAGAAGTACAGATGCAAGTGTCCATGATTTAGCAGTATCTTTAAAGTACTTCTTTTTTCTTCCCAGAAGCAGGAGGGGAAAGAAGTCAATGGCAAGAAGGAAGGAAGCTGAGAAAGTACCTGTTAATCAAGAAGCAGGAGAAAGTGCTATGAGAGGTTCGAAAATGTCAGGCTGTCTCCTTTCTCCCACAGTCTCTGGCTTCTTGTTAGCTATTTGATTGGTGGTGTCCTATTCCTTAGGACTCCAGGATGTTCTCCGGTGAGCACATATCCTCATCGGACCAGAGTAGATAAAGCCCCTTGATTCACGGACCTACCAGTGGAGTGGATGGGTGGCACTCCAAGCCTTTGTACCTCCACGCCTAGATATTCTTGGTATCTGGACATGGAGTGAGCTGGAGGTTCAACCCCACTGAATTGGCCTTTGTGGTTCTGCAAGCTGAGGGTGGGGATGGCTACCACACCCTACCTTGGTATACTAAGGACACTGACCATGCCCCTTCCTGACCCCTTGTCCAGTCCTCTGAGGAGATCAGGATGTCAGCAGTTACCAAAGTGGGGAGAGGAAAGACAGGTTACGTCCCCAGCTGAGGGGGGGGCTCATGATTCATTGCCCTGCGAGACTTCACTGACAAGCACAAACTCAAAGATTATTAAGAGCTCCTGACAGTGGCTGCTGAGCATTCAGCCCCACAGGTGAAGCTCCCATGAGCATGAGGCCTGGGCAGCTGCACCAGCATACACCCATGAAGGCCATGCCAAAGGAATAATGTTTGTTAAAATGAGCAAAGAATAGAAACAAAATAAAATAAACACGAGATTCTCCAATTCACTGGGGATGAAAAAAATGAAACTACTACTTAGAAAATTAAACCAAAACCCTGTGCAAACATCGAAGACATTTCAAGGGCCTATTCCCTGCCTGTTTCCTTCCCCACCCAGCTTCTATCCTTTTGAGATTTCACCAAAGAGTTATTCCTGGTAGTGGGTGCTAACCAGAAGCACTACCTGTCCCTAGCTCTAGAGGGGTGAGTGAGTGAGTGAGTGAGTGAGTGAGTGGATTGAGAGGGTTATTCAAGGGCCAAAGACAGTAAGTAGCCACAGAGTCAGAGAGAGAGAGAGAGAGAGAGAGAGAGAGAGAGAGAGAGAGAGAGAGAGAGAGAGAGAGAAAGAGAGAGAGAGAGAGAGGATTGAGAGGGTTATTCAAGGGCCAAAGACAGTAAGTAGCCACACAATGACACCTGTTGGTTGGGTTCCATTTGGTAGAGCTGCCCAAGGAAACTTCAAGTAAAGGAAGCATAACTGTTAACCTACTCATCTGGCCCTCCCATCATTTGTCATGGAGGTGCCAAATGCTGGGCTGAATTCCTCAGGAGTGCTGTCCATGGCCTTCTCAAAGATCCAGTGTTCTGTGTCACCAGCTTTCTGATGAGAAGTAAGCATCATTTTCCTGGACTCCTGTGTTCTCCTCCCTCTTCTTAACCCAGCTCCACAGGGACCTCCTTGGGAAAAGGTTTCCCCATTACAGAAAACATCCCTGGTCTGGCCCCCAAACTCCAGGAGAGACTCAGGAAACCTCCCCCGGCACTGTGCAGTGAGCCAGAGGGTGGAAATGGAAACTTCGCAAGGCAGAGGTAACTGTGGTTTTATATATAGCACCTGTGTCTTCCGGAAACCTCAGGGCATGGGCAACAGGGGCCTAACCACCTTCCCTCCCACCACAGGGAGGCTCACTCAGAAGGCAACCCCCTCTCTGAGCCTCCTGCCCCAGGCCCCATCCCAGAGCCCTTCTCTGGGGCTGCCAGGACGCCGCCAGGCCCACAGCCTTCTGGCCTCTTGTCTTTCTAGTCACACAGAGACCCAATCTGAAATACAGTGGAGGAGAAGCAGGTGCTGGCAGCCACTTCCAAGATAGGCAGCTGAAAAAGGCAAAGAAAACCCTAGCTGTCTGCCTACCAGGCCTCCTAGGTTCAAATCCCTAGAGCCTAGACAAATTCCTAGACATTGGAAACACTGCCTGCTGAGCAGAATGTGGCATGCTCATCTCACAACTGAGAAAACCCAAATGTGGAGGGCAAACTGGTCCTGGGACAGGGAACACCTTCTGGGAAGAGAGAAGCTGGTGCTTGGCTTAGTATCACACTCCCTAGACTGTCCCCAAAGCAAGCTTACCTGTCTATTCTGGGCTCTGGGTTCTCTGGCTCCTGTTAGCCCTGGATTACTAGAGCAGGGGTGCCTGCTAATGAAGGCCTGCTCCCAGAGGGCAGCATCAGCCTTGGACAATGCAGGTTGGGGTATGAAAATGCCAGAGGGCCACAGTCAGCCTTGAGTGCTCAGGAGTATCTACCAGAGGGAGGAAATGCAGGTAACCCAAGTTAGGCAGCTGTCACTCAGAATAGTGACACTCGCCCAACTCACAGCATCCCTCATACTCTCCCTTTGGTGCATAAGTGAACACACCCCACACCTACACATATATACACACAGCTAAATGCACACACCTACACATATAAACATATACATACAACCCCATGCACACACCCACACAAGCACACATATGTACATATAAACAGCCACAACACATGCATTTGTGTGGCTTTTCCTAGGGAGAAATAAACAAATATCTGTGTACCCCAGATAGGGAACTGACAATAGACCACAAAGTAATGATTCCATCCAAGGCAGCTTAGTGAATGTAGCAAGCTTATTTACAGAGCACGGGTGACTTAGAAGCAACTGCATCACTGAAAATTCTCATCTCACACAGGTGACAACCTCACCAAAGCTTTATTACTGGAGTCTCCCCCTTCAGTTAGCCTCACCCCTCCTCTATTCTCTAATGCCTGCCCCAATGGCCACATGTGGCTGGGTTGCAGGAAGAAGGGGTAGCTGGGATCCCAGGTGAGAGTCCAACGACTCTCCTCCCCCCTTCTACTCCTGAGCATAACAGTCCCATCACCCGTACCCTTCTTTCTGGATTCTGGAAGTTCAACACAGCAACCTCTGTTCTATGATGGCTGATGACAGTGCTATACCCAAAGGAAACAAAAGCTATCTATAACATACATACAAAATATGCATGAGCATATATATATATATATATACCATATATAAATACACACCCATATATACACATATGAATACCCATGCATACATGCACACACATATACCTACAAATGACACACACTATACATATATACACATCCACATAAGTACATACAAACATATACCTACATAGTCATATATATGTACACTCATATATACACACATGCACACACTCATAGACACATACATACATGCTACAGATATTCATTTTCACAAAACATACATGCACATCCCACACACAGATAAACCCTCATTGTACACACACCTCCATATACAGAAAGGCTTGAAAGAGACTCAGAGGTGAGGAGATCCTGGACCCAGCTAGCTCTTTCAGTCTTCCCAGCTCTGTCCTGTCCCTGCCCCAATTTCCAGACTGCCTGCTTTTGTCTCCTGGTTAGTGGGCGCCAGTGCCCACCCCAACCCCATACTTAATGTCCTCCTCACAGTTCTGAAACAGAGTAGAATCAGGTTCAGAGAGAATGCTTCATGGGGAGGGAAGTGGCAAATGAATGCTATTTTTATCTGTTTTTCTAAGACCTCCGTGACCCCTCTGTTAGGGGTGACAAGGACTTTGCCCTGGCCACAGGTTTCCGGTCTCATCCCATTTTAGATCCACTGCAGCCAGCATCCTATCTCCAGGGACTGGACCAGAGTTGTCCAAAGTAGTTTCCAGTAAGGAAAGCACGCCTGGGTTCAAGGGGGATATGTTTAGGCTTTTAAAACTCATCTCAGGCACTGCTGTGGCATGCCTTCTAAGACAGAACACAGAGCCATAGTTCACAAAGGCCAACACTCCATGGCACTTGGCTCAGGTTTTCAAGCTGTTCTTTCTACCACATTAAGAGCCAGAGAACACATCCTGAGTGTTCAGTTAACTACCAGTGTCCTGAACAACTACCTACCTCACCAGATAATCTACCACCTATATATAGGCTGTATTTACTTGAAAAAAAGAAAAACCTCCTGAATGCTATGCCCGAAGTCCTAATTCCAAAATTGAGGCCCATGACATGGTCCAAACATACAAGGCCCTAATGTTTCTGAACCATTAAGTCATATATTTTGTTTTTGCTTAAGAATTTCTCAGTGAGTTTAGCAAAAGAACACTCTTGAAACCCTAGCTAGGAGCTGCTTGGAGGAGGCAAGAAGGAGTCGTGTTTGCTTACTCATGCCAGGCATGGGTCTTTATGTCTTGGGAGACACTCATGTTGACAAAATATTTTCAGTTCTTCTCCTGGGCACATGGTAAGGTTCTACTCCCTGGTCCCTGAGAGTTTGATGAATACATGAGACTTGCCCAACTGAACGTGAGCAGAAGTTCTATATTACTGCTTTGGACTACAGCTTTACCATTTGGTGGGCAATCTGCCACACTTTGCCACAGTGATCAGCATCGTCAACCCAAGTCAGTGGTGAGGACAACAGGTAGCAGAGCCTATACGCAGAGCAGGCCTGTAGCATCAACAGGAGAAAAACCTTCGCTGCTTTCAGCAACTGATTGTGGAGTTGTTATTGCAGCATAACTTAGGTCGTCCTGATTTGAAGCAGGAATTACATAGCTATGAGAGAAGCAGAAAGAAAGCAGCAGCAGATAAGGAAAAGAAGGTTTCAGAGCTGACTCCCTGTCATCCCCCAAGCCTGGCTTGTTTTCTCATGTTTGCAATGCTTTTTTTGCATGTGAGTCCTTCTATTCTGAATATTCATCCCTCTTTCTTTTTTCATTTTTTTAAAAAATTTATGTGTAAGAATGTATTGCCTGCAAGTAAGTGTACCCACATTAAACAATGCCTGAGGAGGTCAGAAGAGGGTGCTGGCTCCCCTGGAACTGGAGTTAGCCACCACATGAGTGCTGGGAATCAAACCCGGGTCCTTTGCAAGAGCGGCCAGTGCCCTTAACCGCTGAGCCACCTCTCTAGCCCCTCATCCCTTTTCCTATGACCAGGTCAGTGACTTCAAAATTCAATTCAACACCGTCTCTGAAAATATTTCTCTTTCTCATGACCCCTCATCTGTCTTTTCCACTGGAAATCTGGACTTAACCACTACAAACACACTTATGCTATGTGTGCTCCCTTCTCTGGAAAGACAGGAGAAAACAGTGGTTCTACAAGCTCTAAAAAAAGTGGCTTCTATCCAGAGAATTACATCTGGGATCTCTAGCGATGTCTAGAGCCTGTTGTTGCTACTGCTTCTGTTGTTGAGACAAGGTCTGGTTGTGTTACCTGAGCTGAACTCATGACCTCAAGCAATCCTCTTACCTCAGCCTCCTTGAGTTGCTTGGATGACAGGTGAGTACCATGGCACCCAGCTATGGACAGACCTTTTTGGTTGATAAAATACTTCTGACCAGGAGTGCTACTGGACATCCTACAGTGTCTCTGACAACAAAAAATTAACTGACCCAAAACACCAGCAGTGCCAAGGTTGAAAAACTTTGTTCTGGAGAGAGTCTGAGGTCATATCTTGACTCCTGTATTACAGCAATTTCAGGTGTGTCGCCTCTCATGTGACACCTGCCACATGATAAACGCATAATATGTGTCAAGTATTGTAATTCGCCTCCTTCACTGACATACACATTCCTGTGTAACTATCCCTATCTCCCTGCATGCAACAAATCTAGGCTCCTGTGGGTCAAGCGTTACTTCACCGCTTTCTGGAAGCTAGTTAGTCGCAAAGAATAGAAAAACCTTCTGCCTGGCACCAAAAAGTCAAAGGCTGCATCCTGCTGAGCAAAGCTGCTGCTGGCTTTAGTGGATTTCTTCTTACTGTTCTTTGTAAAGAACTAATCTGAGTACTGGTACACTCTGCCAGAATATTAAAGAAATCAGAAGATAGGCCTGGGATCTATAGCTCAGTTGGTCCATTGCTTGCCTGGGCTGGATCTCTGGGAGAAAGAGAAGACAAACCCACTCTGCCATCCTGGAAGAATCTAGGCTCACTGTAAATACCAAAGCTAGCTGCAAAAGTGATGTGAATCAAAACGAACTACTTGCTGATAACCATAATGCATTTAATGGATTCAAACTCAAACCAAGCACAAACATCAAATTCTAATTTGAATCACAAAGCAGTTTTTTTTTAAATTTTAAAAAATCTGTTGCACAATCTCAAACTAGCTCTTCAAAATGTATTGAACCAGAAAAATTTCAGAACCAAATAGCCATTTGCTTCAGTTACCCATTTGGTCTTGGACCCAATCCACTGACCACTAAAACATGCTGGACAATTCTGCTGTACCTATGCGAGTGCATGGAAGACCAGCGGGCATGTCTCCTTGAGACTATGTCCACTTTCCAGGCTCAGAGGATACACGTGAGAACCCTTTGCCCAGTTCCAAAAATCTTTCAAAGCCCACATAGAAAACAAGCCTTTCTTTGTAACAAACTATTTACACAAACCCACCAAAGGAGATTTTTCAAATATTATACCAAGGAACAAACAACTTACCTTCTCACTTCTTAGGACTTGCTGAAACTGGGACTAAGGACACTTGCTTTATTCTACACCGTCAAAGCCCCATGTACATCATTTGGTAGAAAAACAAACATAAATGCATCCTTAAGTACATGGTGTCTCCCATGCTTCCCAACAGAGGCAAACTCTCTAACTGGTGCTCAGGCTGGCGGAATCCCAAGATGCCTTTCTACTGCCCAAGACCTAAGAGGAAATCCTGAAATTCAATGCCCATTTTAAAGAGAACTACTTTAGTTACCAGCTGCTGTGATTAACACTTGTAAATTACACTCAAATTTTCTTATTTAATTAAAATAAAAAGAGAGAAGCATTTCTGGGGCCTTTAGCACAATTAGGTGGCAAGACTGAATCCAAGGAACAGGCCCAAGCTGTAGAGACCCAAAGGAAAGTGTCATGGGCAAAACTAAGCTTCACCCAGAGTGGGGCCTGCTCCTCTATGAGGGATCTGGGTTTGGAAGGAACTTACCTAGGCAGAGGAAGGGAAATAGCTGTGGGAAAGAAGAGCTACATACACAACATGAAGGCACGTAGAAGCAGACAGGTTAGAGGAACACATGACAGGGATTTGGCGCTGGACCCTGTATATTCTTTTCCTTGGCTGTTTTCATTCAGATGGGCCAAAGAGGGAGCCCAAGAAGGGGGCAAGGGTACCTTCCACACCTGCTTCTTTTATTTTCAGGGCCAACAATGCATAGACAACTTTCCTTATATACAACACCTGAGTCAGCCTGGGAGTGGTCTGTGGAGACAGGGCTGGGAGGAGATGGATGTGTGGGCTTGGCCACCACCCTGACTGCCTGCTTGCGGCAGCTAGGGCCAACAGTGCCCACTAACCAGGATTGTTCTATTTTGAAGTCAGAAGATGGTTAAGGGCAGGAAGGCACCACAGAGATGACCATGCACCCTCACCTACCACCCTGAGAGGCAGAACTCACAAGGCTTTGAGCACCTTGACCCTGTTTCTATAGTACTTCTGTGAATTTTTTTTTCCAATGCTGGGAATGGAGCCCAGGGCTGCTTCACACACACTAGGTAAGCACTCTACCACTGAGCTAAATCCCTTGTCCTGAAAGAAAAAAAAAAAAGTTTTAAGCTAGATCATTCAATAGGACACAGTAAATAAATACATAAAATATATTTACCACCCTAAGCCATTAAGGAAAAACAAAATCACAATAAAAAACTTTTGGTGAAACTCAGTGGTAGAGCACTTGCCTAGCATACATGGGTCCTAGATTCAATCTCCAGCACCCCAAAATTAAGGTAATACTGCCAAATGCTGGCAAGAATGTGGAGAAGTTGGATTACTCATACAGTGCTGAGTGTATGGAAAATGGGATGGTGTAGCCCGAAAATGATTTATTCCTCCTGGCCCCCCTCTGATGAGCCATGGACGAGCACCCTGGGCAAAAGTGATCCCGAATGGCCGGCAGAGCCACGCAGAGCTGGGTGCCAGGTATTGGGTGTTGGTTTCTTTGTAAGTCGTCGTCGTCATCGTGTGGAACGAAAGGAGGAGGAACTGGTGCCATTCTGGGGAGCAGGGACCAGGGAGCAGGCGAGCCAGGCCTGCCCTGGACCTCGTGGGGCGCCGGGGGACCTCGAGAGGACCCCGTGGACACGTCACGGAACTCTGTGGGGTGAGTGGGCATGCGGGGACGCAAGATGAGGCAGACTGTGGGCAGATAAAGATGTAAGTGGTTTGTCAACCTGCTTCAGGAGCAAGGGACCCTAAGAGAACTCAGGTGACAGAGGGCCATTCTGGAATGTAGTCTGGCAAGTTCCTAAAAATAAGTTGAAAGAAAGGAAGGAAGGAAGGAAGGAAGGAAGGAAGGAAGGAAAAGAAAGAAAGAAAGAAAGAAAGAAAGAAAGAAAGAAAGAAAGAAAGAAAGAAAGAAAGAAAGAAAGAGAGAGAGAGAAAGAAAGAGTAAACACACATCTACATATGTAGGCTCACGGGCCCCAGCAATTGCACTTCAGGGCATTTATCACAGAGATATACAAGAGCATACACAAATGTTCATAGAAGCTTGATTGAAATAGCCCAATCCTGGAAAGAACACGGGTGTCCCCTCCTAAAACCTCAGAGGAATGATGTACCAGGCTATACAGCTCTCTGTTCTCTTCTTTCAACACCACCACCATCCCCCCTCCTTCTGGGTCTTGAGGTCTTGAGGACAGAGCTGCTGGTCCTCCAACCGCTCCCTGGGCATGGCAGCCCAGGTAGATGGCTCTACAAAATGAATACAGGGATACCCCGTGACAAACTGCTTGCTGCTGGGCTCTCTCTGAGCAGCCAGGAGTTATGACCTATTCTTGTCATTCTTTCCACCAAACTGGGGGCTGTTAGGCAGCTCTACAAGTTTACATTTGCTACAGTTGCATCCACTGAGTTCATGTTATTAAACAAAGGCACATTCATTTAGAAGGAAAGGAAGCATCTCTCAGCTCCACCTCTGGGAATAAAAAGCTGATCTTGAACCAGACTCAAACACTGCTGGGGGCAGCTATGTGAACACACCTTTTCTTTCCCTAGATCTAGTATTCCCAGAGCAACAACCAGCTCCATCTATCTCAACCATCCCCCAGCACTCCATCCATCTCCCCCTGCAGCCAATGCACTTAAGACCCCCAGTCCCCACAAGGCCCAAGGCAAGGAAGTAACTCTGGGTTCCTCTGTACTGGGCCCTACTCTCTTCCTCCAGTCTCCAAATAACTGCCTAAGGACAGTGAATAGGACAGAAAGGGTACCACATACCTTGTTTTTCAAGACAGTCTTTCACTTGGCCCAGAACTTGCCTATTTGGCTGGACTGGCTGGCCAACAAGCCCGGGGACCTACCTGTCTCCACCTCCCCAGCACAGGATTACAAGCACATACTACCATACCTAGACTTCTGGGAATAGAACTCAGGTACTCATGTTTGCAAGACAAGCACTTTAGCAACTAAGCTATCTCCCCAACCCAGTGTCACATGTTCCCAAATCAGAAGCCAGATTAGTGGTCCCCAGCAACCTACCACTTGGACCATTCAGGGTATGGTCCTTAGGGTTTCTTGTCACCTAAACTCCCAGGAGACTCTCCTTCCATCTCCAAGGATTGTGGTATTTGAGGTCAACAGTAACAGGCTAGAAAATCTAGGCCAGACTAGAACACACCAGAAGGACTGTTTTCCCTCAAGGTTAGTGATGAACCCAGAGCCTCACACATGCTAGAGAAAGCACTCTCCTACTGAGCCACATTCTAACCCCAGTCCTATGGGACTTAGTGTAGCTACTCAGCCTAACCAGCAAACTGCAGGAGGCAGGAGATGGCTTTTAAGAGAGAGCAGCTGACTTTTAATGTACAGTGTGATACCACAAGGTAAACAGTATCCCAGACGCTGCTCCATATGGCTTTCACCTGAAATCAAAACTAATTGCCATCTTGTGTACATTTCCAGGTTCCACAATAATGGAGCTACTGTTTGGCGCCCTCACTCTCAGACCACCTGAGGTCCATGCTGCCATATGCTAACCAGCTCTTTTGTGGTCTCCATCCTCCAGGATGTCAGCCTTTCCTCTTCATAGCAGAAGGAGCCTGGGAACTGGGGAGAAGTGAATGCAAGCCAGGCCTGAGACACTGCAGCCCCCGAGCAGTGTGTTCAGAGCTTGCTGGAGAGACAGATGTCTAGCAGGCCTTTAGGAGGCTCTCTCAAGTAGACTGTGGGCAGAAAGGACAGGCATCCTAAGGGTTAACACCACAGGTGTCTGCCCCACATCACAGCCAAGAGGAAGAGGGATTTCCACACCACACATCCCATGTACAGCAAAGGCGTGGAAGGGGTGCTCAGGACTGTGGGGAGGACATGGGCCTGTGCTACTTAAGTAGTCAGAACCTGTCACCATGCAGCCTGGGGCCCTGTGGTGTCTCCAGGGTTCTCCCAGGCCTGCATAGGACTCAGAAGTGAGCTGGTGGCCTCAGGCTTCATTAGTTCTGTCCAGCCACCCAACTGGGTTTCTGTTCCACTCCACCATCCCAACCCACAGCTAATGGCGAAGAGTAGCCCTGGGACTTGGGAAGTCCTGGGCAGAGCAGAGGCCAGAGGGTTGCCAAGTGGGCTACACAGACCCCACAGCCTCCTGGTCCTGAGTCCTCATGAAACATACAGATGTCAGGCCTCATCAGTCTGTAGTCAAATAAAGAATCTACAACTCATAAGGGCCTATTTAAATAAATGTGATGAAGCCAGTTAATCTGTAAACATACACACACACACACACATCCCAAGCATTGTTCTCATGAGTTATGGAGATACTAAAAGACACTTGAAAAAAAGCAGAAATGTGAGGGGCGAGGAGCTAGACCTCCTACACCCCCAAAATGCTGGGCTTTCTGTGCCTGGGCGACCCTAGTCACTTTCCACCTCCAAGTCAGAATAAAGAGAGGCTGGTCCATAGGGTTGTTACAGGATACCTTGTGCCAGTAGCTGAGTACAAGGGTCTGGTTTTGAACCTTTACATTCTAAGCCCTGATAACAAAGTGAGGCCTCTTCTACAAGTCAGGGACCTCCCTGACAAAATAAACCCTGCTGCCTATTCTGTCTTGCACTTAAGATGACTGGTTGTGACACAGGATGCTTGGTGGCGGCAACTTAGAGACACACTTAAAAGCACTGTTCAGTGATGGAAATGAAACAAGAGGAGATGCTCTCTATTCCCAGGCCTGTCTGTGTCCAATACTTGACGTATTATTTCATTTTATTGCACAGCAGCTCCTGAGAGAGGGCCAGGATCCTCATGTTGGAGGTGAGGAAAAGAATCAGAGCAGTTAAATCTCTGCAAGGTCTGGGACAGGGCAAGAGTATGATTTCAGGAATGGCTGGCTTAAGCTGTGTAGACCATTCTACTTCTCCACCCCACAGAGCCACCTGCTCCTGCACAGACATCGCATGAATTTCTGCATCAGAACTCCTGAACCCCTCCATTTGTTAGAGAGGAAGAAGTGTCCAAGTCAGAAATTCTCCCTGGAGATCCTGCTTGACTTTCAAAGGAAAGAAAACGGTAGAGGCTGCAAAGCCCACCATCAAAGACTGAGGACCAGTACCACAGCTAATCTAAGGTACACAGTCACCATTTAACTGAGTGCTTCGTGTGTCCAGATGCTCTGCTAAGGCATATCACACATTCTCTCACTTAAGACTCAAAAAACATATATAAGAATTATCCATCCCATTTTACAGATGATAAAACTGAGTCATAGAAAGGTTAAGTCATTTTTCTGGGGTCACACAGTAAGCAAGTGGCAGAGTTTAATTAGGTGTTCAACCCAAGAGTGCCCTGTCTCCCGCTATGTCTAGGCTTTATATCTTGAGTCACACAGTTCATCCACTTCCCCCAGGGCTCTTCATAGATTAAGTCTTCATAATCTTAAGCAGAAGTCCCTCAACCCTTTTAGACTCAGGTCTCTCTAAGCAACTGGGCTGGGGTATGCAGGAAGCCTGGGGCTTCATTCAGCTTCCCCAGCAGGGTATAGGGCAACTGCCCAAATGCCACATCTCTGTCAGCTGAGTTCAATACACTGGACGAGACCTGGGCTGGGTAAGGGAGCCTTCTTTCATTCCAACCAACCTCACAGAGCCTTTGAATCCTGAACAGTCTGTTTGAGACTTCCAAGAGAAGCAACAAATTCCTCAGCCCTTTACCCCACACTCTGTACCTAATGACTGCAGCCCAAATCCAGCTCCTCTACTCCTGTTCCACACCACGCACTGAAGCTTTCTGAGTTTCACACGCCTACACGGATTCATTATTTATTAACTCATACTTAATGAATGTGCTTGGCCAATGGCAATACAACTTGTTCTTGAGGTTTGCAAATCTCAAACATGTCTGTTAGTATCAGCTGTGTGTCAGCGGGCAGATCTCCAAGGTCTGGGCAGCATCAATCAAACCATTCTCTTTAGCACATGTACTTGCAGGCAGGAATGCCACTTTTTAGGCAGCCACTGGGGTGCAATGTGCTCTTGTCAACATGGACAGCCTCTGGAAGGGAGACCCAGCTCCATGAGAAAAAACACAGAAGTTGCCAGATCCAGCTCCAGGCTGGGCTATACAGAAGACACACTCAGTACGGCACTTAATACCTTACCCACTGTGAAAACTCAGTACTGTCTCTCTTTCAGTTTCCAGTACACAGCTGAGTCAGCCATGACAAGGTGTTGGAAACATCTTTGCGATGTTTTAGGCACCCTCAAACACCAAAGAGAGTGCAGTCCCAGCTCCATCACTCAGGAGGTCACAGTCCTGTCCTGGGAACAGCAGACCCCTGCTTTGTGGCTCCTCCACATTTGCTGCAGCCTTCCTTTGTGTCCCTCAGCCACTTACAGAGTTTGAAGCCAGCCTGGGCTATGTAACAAAAAGAAACACAAGAAGGCAGGCATGGTGGTGCACGTCTTTAATCCAGCACTTGGGACGCAGAGGCAGGTAGATCTCTGTGAGATCAAGCACCTGATCTACATAGTGAGTTCCAGGTTAACTGGGGCTATAGGGAGACCCTGTCTCAAAAACAAACAAACAAACAACAACAACAAAACCCCAAGAAGATAGAAGGGTTTCAGTTACCTCCTATAGACTAAACTACCATAGATCTTAATATTTAAAGTGTCCCTACACCATGCTGTGCACCTGTAAAGATTCTTTAGCAGTCTCTCAAACCCTAACAGTGCCCTCCTGCCCTTCCAGCCCTAACACGCAACTTCCAGTTTTCCCTACCCTCAGCTTAGTGATCTGCGTCTCAGGATTATTTGTCCCTCACAAAATCTCCCGGCCATTTCTTAAGCCATTGGCAGGCGGTTGGATTTTCCACTTGGCATTATCAAGAGATTAAACTGTATGTGTCACTGTCACACACAGGCCCTTTTCCAGCTTCCTGCTAACAGATTCAGGTAAGACAAGGATTACAGAAGTGGTACTCCCGTGGTCCTCTCCACACCAGCCGGCATCCTGTCCCCAGGCTGGGAGGACCTGTGTTACTAAATCTGCCACTTAAATGGATAACTTACAGTTCTACCCACGTGTGCATCAGCAGGGGGTTAGACAAACACCAGCTCCCACAGAACTAGGGAAGAAACACTTAGAGGAGATCCTGCCCAATTATACATTTCACAACCCAGTCATCAATCGCCATAGCAAGGAGGAAAACAAATTGAACTGAGCCTGGAAAGAATGTCAGCAGAAATTGGAAAAACACTTGCTGGGAACTGCCTGGGGGGTGTAGTGACCTCCCCTGTAATTGCCTAGGTCCCACTGGCTAGACCACAGCATACCAAGATAGATTGCAGATTGAGCTGAGTGGATGGCCAGGCACCAGAGAATCTCGACTCACACCCTCCAAACACCCGCCCCCATACCCACACCCATGTTGTAGATGTATCTACACACCCACATGCATCTACTACCACTGCAGCAGGCTATACACTCCCCACAGTGCATGAAAATATTAAGCACCAGCCATATACAATGAATTCTAGCTTCTTGGAAAACAGTACAATCCGCTTATTCACTCTGATTAAATGGGTTGTGGAAGAGGGAGCAGAATGCAGAGAGGCCTTTAAGACAGGTTAGTGAAAGAGAACTACACTCAAGGCCTAAAAGCCAAGGGAAAAAAGCACCTCCTTCATGCCCTCCCACGCTGCCTTAAGAAGAACTTGACAAGGCAAACAAGTGGAGCACTCTTTCAGAAGAAGTTAGGCCTAGGTTAGGCCCCTTGCACATCAACTCCTAACATCTCTGAGTTAGGCCAACTCTCATCTTGGTCACAGGTCTTTGGAAAGAATCTCATCGTCTGTACTTTTCATTCTGGATAACTGCATTTTCTCTTTTCACCTGAATCTTAATGCAAAAGTAAAATGCAAGATTAACAGGCGAACGAACGGCAAGCTATGAAACAGTGAGCTTTGTGAGTTTCCAAGAGGGTGATCAGTTAGCCTCCACCACCCATCATGTGTGAGCCAGTTCCCGCTAATTCAGAGAGAGTAAAACAAAAGCATATCCTCCTTCTGCCCTACATGAAATCATACACAAGAATAAACTGTAACCAGGTCTCACTCATGCCGGCCATATACAACATATTACAGCTGTAATACAGTATATCACAGGGCAAGCCTATAATCCCAGCTATTTAGGAGGCTGAGACAAGAGGGTCTCAAGGTCTACCTGGGCTACAGAGTGAGTTCAGAGCCTAGCCAGGACCTTGCCTAAAATGATGTAGCTCAACAGTACAGTACAGATAGCTGGGTGTGGTAACATATGCCTTTAATCTCAGTACAAGAGAGGCAGAGCCAGGCAGACCTCTGTGAGATAGAGGCCAGCCTGGTCTATATAGCAAGTTCCAGGCCAGCTGGGGCCACAGCAGGACCCTATCTCAAGAAAAAAAAAAGTATAGTGCTTACCTAGCATGCTGGAGGTCCTGAGTTCCATTTTCAGCATCTCGGGGGATGAGAGCGAATTCCATACAGCCAGGCACTGTTGCATACCTTTTTACTTTTTTAATCTTACAACTCAAGAGGCAGAGTCAGGTGGATCTCTGTGAGTTCCAGACCATCCTGGTCTACACAGTGAGACCGTTTTTTTGTTTGTTTGTTTGTTTGTTTGTTTAAAAAAGAACAAACATGCAGGAAAAGCACTCATACACATAAAATAAAAATAAATAATTTTCAAATTAAATTAAATTTTTTAAATTACAGAGATCGATTCTGTTATCTTATCACCTATAGTTCCTACTTTTTGGTTATTTACTTTTAAAAAACTTTCATGGGGCTAGAGAGACAGTTCAGTGGTTAAGTGCACTTGCTGCTCCTTTAGAGGACTAGGGTTCAGTTGCCAACATGTTGGCTCACAACTGTCTAGTTTCAGGGGATCCAGTGTCCTCTCTGGGCCTCTGCTGGCATTGCACACAGATAGTGCACATACATACATGCAGACACACACAAACATAAAATAAAAATAAATAAATCTTTTTTAAAAAAAAAGAAAAGTTACAGGCCTGGAGAGATGGTTCAGTGGTTAAGAGCACTGGCTGCTCTTCCAGAGGGGACCTGGGTTCAGTTCCCAGCTCCCACATGGTGGCTGACAACCATCCTGACTCCAGCTCTTCTGGCCCTCTTCTGGCCTCCTCTGGTATTACATGACAGAGTACACTTTTATACATGCAGGCAAAATACTCATACACATAAAATTTGAAAAAAATTTTTTTTAAAGAAAACATTTTCTCGTTTTAAAAAAAAGTGTCTGTGTGTGCACGCGTATGCCATGGCACACATGTGGAGGTCAGAAGACAACTTTATGGAGTCACCTCTCTTATACCTTTACATGGATTCTGGGGATCAAGCTCAGGTCCTCAACTCACGTTGTCAGGAAGCTGGCTCCTCTACCCACTGAGCTGTCTCATCAACACCTTTTTTCTTTTTGTGTAGTGTTGGGATGGAACCCAGGATTTTAAGCATGCTCAGTAAGTACTCTATCACTGAGCTACATCCCCAGCCACAGTTACTTATAAAACTTAGCAGCTAGTCTAAAATGAGAGAAATAAAAATTTCAGCAAACTTTTTAAAAATAGTATTGGCTAGAGTCCAATACTAGAGTCCTAGAGAAATACCATTCATTGAGTGGATTTCTATCACCCCATGTCAAGCTAATACAATGTTCAAGCAAATCTCAACAAGGAGAGAAGATCTGATTTCGGACAGTGAATTCTTCATGGAATTACCAAGAAACATACCAGATAAGCCAAAGTGTTGCTTGCCAGGGAAATGAGTACCATAAACCAGTCCTCCCTGAACAAACCTTGGAAGGCCCTGCCTTCAGGAGAGAAACATCAGAGGGTGGTCCCTCACAGTCTCTCTGCAGAGATATGTCAAGCATGATCTTGTCCCTTGAGGCCTGTGGACGGCAGGCTCTACTGCTGACCAAGCTGCACAACCCTTCCTTTTAAGCCCAAACCTTAAAGAAATCCCCAATCCCGCAAAATGAACAAAGACACAGACGGAGGCAAAGACCAGCCTTATTCTAAGTAGTCTGCAAAATGACACTTCTGGAAGCCAATTGCACAGCAGCTGGGGAATTCCAGTCTTTGAAAAACAAATTTCCTTCCAGCCTTTCAGGTGAACGCAAATCATTTTACAGGACTGTACTGGGTTGATCGTGGAATTCGAAGTCCTAGAGTTCCTATGGAACTTTTCATGCATGGAACCTAGTGATTTTTCTTTTTTCCAGACAAACCCTGCATCTCCAGTACTCAGTCTTCCAACTCCATTGTCACATTTACTGAGCCACTAGTATCCCACACTCCGCAAGGCACTGTATCAACACTGTAGCATGGCAATCTTACCACTCCACAAGGCCACACCAACTCTTGCCAGTTCTCCAAGGGTTTGCAGACCATGTGTGGACTGGGACATCAACCCAGGTCTCCTAAACCCAAATCTAGTACCCTTATCTCTGAAGCAACAAGGTCAAAGGAATCAGCAATGAACTTGTCTTCACTGTGTTTATTTTCCCTTCATTCATCTTTTAGACCGTTCAACATTTCTCTTATGGGTAGATAATATGAGACTTTTTCTCCCTTATCCATTCCCTCCTTTAACAAATATTTTATTATTATTATTGTGTGTGTGTGATATGTATATGTGTGGGCACATGTGTCCTAGCATGCATGTGGAAGGCAGAAGATAACTTTGTGTGGTCAGTTCTCTCCCTCTACCTTTGCATGGGTTCCAGGGATTGAACTTAGGTCACCAGGTTTGCTCAGCCAGTGCCTTTACCTGCTGAGCGATCTCAACTGCCCTTAACAAGTATTTTAAAAGCAAATCTAAAGCCAACTTGGATCTTCAATGGAGAGTTAGAGAACTTTTGAGTTACGGGGCTAGTGACAGTATTGAATATGTATTGGTCACGCATTCTTCATCTATACAATGTGACTATTAGAGAACAAGACAAGAACTCTATAGTTTCCCCAACTCAACAATGCTCTGGCTGTGTGGCCAATGTTCATTATGGAAACAAATGAAAAAATTTTGCTTTTTTTTTTTTTTTTTTGTCTTTTTGAAGCAGGGTCTCTTTTTGAGGCAAGGTCTCCCTGTTGCCCCAGCTGTCCTGGAACTCACTATGTGGACCAGGGAGATCTTCCTGCCTCTGCCTCCCAAGTGCTGGGACTACAGGCGTGCGCCAACATGCCTGGCAATTTTTTTTTTTTTGCTATTTTTTAATATCAAGGCCTAATTTCTTTTGTTTTCCTTTTTTAAAAAATTATTTTTTTAATTATTTATTTACAGGGCTGGAGAGATGGCTCAGTGGTTAAGAGCACTGGCTGCTCTTGTGTGATGCAATGCCCATGGAAGTCAAAAGAGGGTGTCAGAATCCCCTGGAACTGGAGGCCATGTGGGTGCTGGGAATCAAACCCCAGTTCTCTGTGAGAGCAATAATTTTTAATTTTTTAAAATTATTTACTTAATAACCACATGATTAGAAGAAGCATTTCATTACAGCATTAACATATTCAGTAACAATTTTCAGAGCAAAGCTGCATCTCTTTCAAAACTGAATGTAAATTTTTAGCTTCACAGTTGAATTAATATATTTATACAATATTGAACTCAGTATAAACCCTGTAAGACATAAAATTGAATGAGGTTTTAACCTTTAAAAAAGATCTCCATTTCATTTAAAAATATACTGTTTCATATGGAAAAGCTCATTTTTAATGCTACTAACAGATGTTTGCACATGCTTCTCTAATCTCTATGTATTTGATAACTACAAAGTCATAGTCAGTTACTTTTTGAGGTCCTTGGCACCTGAGCATGGATATAAAGTCATCATGGCAATGATTTTCACCTCTACTAAGTAACATGAAGGAAGATTTTATGCTTCTTCCTCAAATATAAATCATTTTTTATTTGTTGATTTTTTTTTCTGTGTATTTCATACAGAACATCCCAAACAGTCTTATTCACCTAAATACCCCATTCCAAATGGCACCCTCCCGTAGCCTCCCCCCAACCTCGCACTGTCGCCCATATACTCTGTCATCCCTGTTACTGTCCATCGTGTTGTCGGCGCCCCCAGTGCTTGTCCATTCACGGAATCTAGTCAGCCTATCTAGAGTTCCTTGTTTTAGGAAGATCAGCTCTTCCTCATCTAGCAGCAAGCAGTTGCCAATATTCCTTTAGATAAGATTGGGGTCTGCTGTTCATTTTCCCAGTTCTATGCTGGGTTATGTCTGGGAGTCTCTTGGGCCACCCTGGCCAACAACTCAAAGGAAAGTATCGCCTGTCTGGCATTGTTTCTTGCTATGGAGCCTTAGCTGTACATATGGACTCTTAAAGAATTATATTGATCCCTTTAATCTTTGGTTATACTTTTCTTTTGGGTGCTTAAGACCATGCAGTTGGCCCAGATAAACCAATTTATTTTTACTCTTAAGATCGTTTGAGGATCTGTTCCTTGGGGGTCACATGGGCTTGGGAGTGACCTTTCTTTTCTTTTACCAGTTCCACCTATGTGAAGATAAGTTAAAGGTCCTGCTCAACTGTGGATGGCTTCACTTGGAAGCATGGAGGAAATGTGTTGAGCCTCTTCTTTGTAGACTGGACACTGGTTCAAGTCCATTTGGTGGGGTCTCCATGGCCTCCTTGATCAAGAGGACGGGTGGCTTACAATTACAGGACATTTTGAGAGATATTCATAGTCCCCTGGAACTTAGTTGACCTAGGAGGGCAAGGAGCAAAAACTTTCCTTTATGTCCCTCTGATCAAATTAGTATTGGCCTCAAAGTATGGCTGTTAATCATCCAAGAAGGTTAGTTCCACCCATCTGTTGCTTTAAGCTTGGGCAAAGACCAAAATTCTCAGATAAAACTTGCTTAGACATATATTATATTCCTTGAGCTAGTTGTACCTATAATTTGTCAGTAGGTTGTTTGATTAATATGGTTCCTTCCAGTTTTTTAAAAACTAGTTAGGCATTATTTATCTCTTGCATTGTCTAACCCTTCCACCATGGTTTCCCCATTTAAAGTGCCCCCATTTTTCCCATTTCTCCCTTAATAATACCCTTCTCCTATGGTCCCACCTCTCTTGAGCTCCTTATTTCCCTTTATCCCCAAGGTTCCTTGTATAACCCTCTCTCCCCTCTCCCCTTAAAATAACCCCATCAAGGCTTAATTTCTTAATGAGATCACATAAGTTTATATGTCTTGTTTTTCAGCTAAGGAGACCAAGTTGCCTCTAAACTTAACAGTTCACTTCTGGAAAATGGGTCTGGGCTGTTGTGTTCACCTGAAAGATGGTTCTTAAGGAAACACTGAGGGGTTGGAGAGATGGCTCAGTGGTTAAGAGCACTGACTGCTCTTGCAGAGGACCTGGGTTCGATTCCCAGCACCCACATGGCGGCTACAAACCATCCTTAACTCAAGTTCCAGGGAAATCCAATGCTCTCTTCTGACCTCCGCGGCATTGCACGACATGGGTGCACTCACATACAGGAAGGCAATACACTCATACACATAAAATAAAAAATAATAGAAAACAAAACAAAAACAAAAACACTGAGCATTCTGTTCCACATTGTTAAAACCACCTGTATAGCGGGGTGTGGTGGCGCTTGCCTTTAATCTCAGAACTCAGGAGGCAGAGGCAGGCAGATATCTGTGAGACCAAAGTCAGCCTGGTCTACATAGTGAGTTCCAGGCCAGCTAGGGCTACAGGGAGACCCTGTCTCAAAAAACAAACAAAACAAAACCTATAAACACCTGTAGTACCAGCATTACCTGGTTAAGTAAGAGCATATGACCATATGACGCTCATAAGACAGCTGATCATGTAAAATCCCAAAGGCTCAGCTGGCACTTAAAAGACTTTCCATATAACTAAAGAGCTTACAGTTGTGATTTTGGAAGCAGTGAGCTCCCCTGATTCATGGGGGTGGGGAGTGGAGTATGATTCACAGTGCCAGCTGTGATGGAGATATGATAGAACACAATGTATAGAACTCTACACCAAGGTCTCTTCTTTCATCAGAACCCATAGACTCCTCTACACTGGAAAATGTGACCACAATACAATTTATTTATTTATTTATTTATTTATTTATTTGTTTGTTTGTTTGTTTGTTTATTTATTTTTGAGGTAAGGGCTTGCTATTGTGGCCCAGGCTGGCTTCAAACTCCCGATCTTCCTGCATCAGGGGTGCTGGAATTATAGGTGTGCACCATCACGCCTGGCTTCCCAAGGCAATTTAAAAGAATTATTGAATTAATTTTGAATTGTTTGTTGATTATCTGAAATCTAGAAAGGTTTTTCTATCAAGATAAAATTATTTTCCATTAAGTTCTTTAAAATTCTTTTTTTTTTAATTCTACATTTAGGTAACTAAGTTGGAACCAGAAAAAATAAAACAAGCCTAAACAATGTTATCAATACTCCTAGGACTATAAATAAACTACATACAATTAATCTAATCTGTTATTACATTCAGCAAGCATGTGCCAGCAATGTCAGAAAAGACTTGGTAGCAATTCAGTACCTGCAAACAAAAAGTCTGAAGATGATTTATGTCATATCTGAAATTCATTTCTCTGAAAGCAAAGGTTGGCTGGTTTATTACATTTTCTCATAAAAATCTAAAGGCAAGGTATGTCTCAAAGTACATTTTTGCAGAGCTTAAACATTCTCATGAAAAATAATGTTGAGATTCAGCCTCTTTTTATTTAAGCTAGCTGAATGCTTTCATCGCTGATAAAACGAGGCTTTGAAGTGACATTTTGGCTCTGTAAAGCCTTGGTTCCCAAACTTGGAGATCTTCAGGAAACAAAGATCCCCTTTTTATTTGTCAACAGAATGCATCTTTTGGGATTAATGTTCTGACATTCTACCAGCACAGGCCTTAAGATCTGAGTGACTGCTAATGAAAACCTTGGGTACAGTGTGATGCTTTGTTCTGATGGTACTTTTTCAATGAAAAAGTACCACCAGAACCAAAGAAGAAATCTGATAAAAGATGGAAGTCTCAGTAAATACACTGACCTCCACAAAAGCACACATTTCAAGGTACCCAGTTTTGGCTTTGATGCCAAGGTCCATGCCAAAGAATTTTCACCATACTTCAAATACCCTGAGACATACTTCACACCCACTAAGGTTGGAGTCGAGTGTCTGGAAGTAAACAGTCACAGAAAGCTGGAAAGAGGTGGACCTACCCCATCCCCCAAATCACCGTCCCTCCTGCATGATGCACATTACAGAAAGAAAACACTGAACCAGAGAGCCTGAGCCCCTCGGTGTGTATCCTGGGGTCCTGCTACCTTCTGGATCTTGGTTCTCAACATTAGAATAACTCCCAGGACTAACACAAATGACTTAGGGGACCCCTGATCTGGAAGGCCCTATCCCTGAGAGCAAAGGGTCACCCAACTTCAGAAAACAAAGTGCCACCTGAATTCAAAATTCCATAAACCTAGACCTTCAACATCTTCATGCAATAAAAAGCTTCCAGGGGCTGGAGAGATGGCTCAGGGGTTAAGAGTGCTTCTTAGTTTTTCAGAGGACTTAAGTTCAGTTCCCAGTACCCTCATGGCAGCTCACAACTGGTTGTATTCCAGTTCCAGGGGAATCAGACACACTCTTCTGGCCTCTGCAAGCACTCATACACATGTGCACATATGCAAGCAAACACACACACACACACACACACACACACACACCACATAAATAAAAGTATTTTTAAAAGAAAAGTTTCCACTTAAAAATGCACACCACTGGATAAACCTTTTTAAAGTATCCCTTAAAATTTATTTTAGTTTACTCAAATAAAATCTTCATACACTTTACAAAACCACATACAACAGTCTTAACTAGCTTGAAGCTTTTGCTAAGCCTGCAAGTTCATTTTTCACTAAAAAGAAATAAAACAGAATTACTCAATACAAAAGAAAAAGTCCAAAGAAACAAAGTTCTAGTGACCCTTAAAAAAGAGTAAATTCCAAGAAGGTGGAGGTTTCATACTTTGCAACTTTTTTATGTAACTTCCAGGTAACTAGGCCAGTGTTTGGGGTTTCTATGTAATATTTGTATGCATTTATGTGTGCGTGTGTGTGTGTGTGTGTGTGTGTGTGTGTGTGTGTGTGTAGGTATGTGGGTGCCATGTCGTGCATGTAGAGGTCAGAGGACAATTTTCAGAAGTCATTTCTTTCCTTTATTTCCACCATGTGCATCCCAGGGATCAAACTCAGTTCGTCAGCTTGGTGGCAAGCCACTGCTACCTGCTGAGCCATCTTGCTGGCCTCTTGTTTAATTTTTGTACACACTGATAGGACAATTTTAGAGCAAATCAATCAAATCTATTCTTTAAGGTAGGATGTTTCTATATTATAATATAAAACGTTCTTCCAGGAATCCTCATATCCCAGACACTCTTAAAAGGAATGATACAGGAGCTGATGGTTTTTGCTGTGTGAAAGAGCAGGTGCACCATACTAGCTCAAGGCAATTTGGTTCTGTTCAGATCTCAGGGAACAGGAAGTGTGAATGGACCTAAATTTAATCCACTGCAGATAGATGCATGATTCAACTACCTCCAAGCAAATTCCAGTGTCTGATTTTTAAAATGCAGATACACTGACAGACCCTGGCCACATATCCCTTCACGCACAATCCTGCCTGAGCAGGCGCAAAGAACGTGTGGCAGAGGGCATATGCGAAAGGTTTAACTGTGGAAGGGTAGCATAGCCGTAAAAATCCTTAGAATCTAGTGTGAGTCTGAGGACTAGGGTTGGTTGTTCCAACATGCCATTTCAAATCTACGTGTATGAGTGAGCGGGTGTGAACACTGTGAAGGCGAAGGTGAGCACGTGTGAGCTTGAGTGAGGGAGTGTGGGCAAGTATGAACATGTATAGAAAGAAACCACCAAGTCCAGAAAGAACTCAGGTGGGGATGGGAGAAATACAGACAGGGCCTGTTTAGGCTTCATCTACCAAACACCAAAAGGCCAGCCCACAGGCTGGCCAAGTCGATCGAGGTGTCTGGCCTTCTATAGACAAAATAGCAGTCTTGGTAATAAGTGATTTTTGATCCAATAAGTAGATATTCTGGTATGACAGATGCAAGAAAAGAACTCTGCTTATAGTACAAATGTTCAATCAAAGTGCAAAAGTCCCTAGGATCCCCATACTTTCCAGTTTTACACACACATGCACACACACTCACTCACTTGAATACACTCTCCCCATCAGCCTCATGCTGACAGCAAAGCTACAGGGGATTTTCCTCCCCACTGGCTCCACTCTGTAGGTGTCTAAAAACCTGTTCAAAGGTGGGAGGTGGGTCTACAGCACCTCATTTCTACCTCTGGGCCTTTTACTGCTCTGGGTTCTCATTTGGCATAACTCTGACAAATGAAAAAAAAAAAAAAAAAAGATTACCTGTCATTATTTATCTCCCCTTTAAGTCATTTCCAGACAAGATTTCTTTTCAAAAGTGAAGATATACAAACTGTTTTGATAACCACTTGGTAAGAGCTGCTAATCCACCATAAGAAAAGGCAAATGGAAACTTGGAGAACAAGTTAAAGCTACTTTGGGTGTGCCAGCCACATTTCAGGGTTTCAAAGCAAATGGGAAAAAAAGGGTAGAGGATCATCTCTTACTCACTAGGCCCCTAACTGCTGAGCAGGAGGGGAGAGAAATTGGGCCTCACCTTCAGAGAAAAGCATTTTCCCCTTGTTCTGTTATCACCATCTCCTCCAGGTGGACCATACCCCTCTAAAGGTGATGTGCCCATTCCTGACAGCAGGTGTGAGATGTCTGGGGCCCTGTCCTAGACACAAAATGCCAGACTGATTAGGATTAGATTTTGCATGCATATTTGCCTCTAGATCACCAGCAGAAAGCAAAGTTTCAGGGAAAGAAATTATTGATCTTCAAAGCTAGACTGATTTCTAAAGTGGAAGCCAAAAAGATTCATATTGTAGAGTCTAAAAATCCCTTAGTAAGGGGGCTGGAGAGATGGCTCAGCAGTTAAGAACACTGAGTGTTCTTGCAGAAAACCCGGGTTCAAATCCTAGCACCCACATGGCAGCTAACAACTGTCTGTAACTCCAGTTCCAGGGGATCTGACAGCCTCTTCTGTCCTCTGCGGGCATTGCATGACACAGGTGCACTTACCTATATGCAGGCAATACATGCATACACATAAAATAAAATAATAAATAAAATATTTTTAAAAATCCTTTAGTAAAGCACACTGAGCAGAACTTCATTATAAAGCACCCAGTAGGGACAGAGAACGTTATGAGGCACAGTGGGTGCCATTTGGCATTCAAGCTGAAACCACAAGGCTACCCCACTATAATACCATATAGCTTTTCCCCAGGGTAGCCCTAAACCTCTTCAAGTCAGGTGAGGAAATCCCCCATCCTCTCTGGAGAAGTTTGAGAGAGGCTAGCTTGTTTGAGAAGTGCTAGCTTCTGAAAGAGACTGATCTCAGCCCACAGCTGGGATTAACCATGGAGCAGGGATGAACTTCTGTCACTGCCACAGCCAGACCAGAACAAGATGTCAGTGTGATAAACCCAAATACACATGTGAAAACACACCTGAAATGGACCTGTCCCAACCCACATCCCTTAGCAGACACCCTAACCCAGTGTGCCTAACTCGACACCCTAACCCAGTGTGCCTAACTCAGACCACTCATCCAAAAGAAGCATTCTATTACTAAAGAAAGTACTTACTTGGCTCAAAGGAGTTTTCCTTTTAACTCACACATCAAACTGCACATTAGCTATGTTAACCACACTAATATTGCCAAGTCCTGCTTAAATTACTGAGGCTTGGAGGTTGCTCATCACATAAACCAGCCACAACCACATCTGCAGTGCTCAGGGCCCTGTCAGATAATCACATCACTCATTTTCCTGCCTAGTAGTAGAGGCTTAGTGAAGCTGATGATATCCTTGTCAGTCTGAATGAATCACAAAACTGTTTCACTTGATCAAATAAGGTCACAGTGGGCAGCTCTGTTCACTCTTTGGGAATTAGTAATTTTTGTTGACATTCGTGTGTCTTGTGTTCCAGACTGGGATTCTGCAGGAAGTACCTTAAAAACTTGTTTTTAGAGATGTAAATGTGGGAGTGACTCAAATTCATGGCTCAGCCTACAAAGTGAATGGTCAGCGCCCTCCCTAGACCACAGCAAACTCACCTGTAAAGAAACATTAGTTGTGCCCACCCTAGGGCCCTACTCAAAGTCTTTACCACTCAACAGAAAGTAAGAAAACCAGAGAGAACACAGGGCATCCGAGGTCAGCTAAAAGCAGGAGGAATTCTAGAAAACTTTCAGGCAGCACTCACCACTCTGGGCTTCTGTTGGTCCAGGGTATGCAAGAAGGCTGAATTGGGGTCCAGGGTGCGCTCTGGATCACTAGAAATGTCCTCCTCTGAATCCTCATAGGAAGAGGAGAAGCCTGTGGAAGAGGCTGAGGAGGAGGACAGCTTCCTCAGGGGCAGGGGCCCCCGAGGGCATCCTTGCAACTCCTCTAAGCCCCCATCTTCCTGGGCACCCATGTCTGTGATGATGACAGCTGGGATGGCAGGGATGGTGCTGGGACTGCAGGTCTTGAATTTCAGGGAGGCTTTGTCCTGATCTGGGGGCAGCTGCTGGCAGCTGGGGTCAACATTGCTGTCCTGCAGCTGGCTTTCCCAAGTCCCCTCTGATTGTACCCCTCTGTCACACGTCCAAATCAGGCCAGCTTCTTCCATGGTGCTCAGCCAAGCCCTGGAACTCTCAGGCTGCATCCCCATCCTGTCCCCAGGGAGGCACTGAGAGCCTTTCAGACCTTTTGCCACTTCCCAACAGGGTAAAGGTTCCAGCACTCTGCTATGAGGAATTCCTGCCTCCACCTCCTGGGTCCCTGGCTGTGCTGCCTGGCTGCCCCCAAGCAAGCCCAGTGTTGGAGACCCTTCCCCCACAATTTCCAGGGCCTGCTGGGATTCTTGGGTCCCGAGAACCCCATTTCCTGCCTTCTCAGGCCCTACAGAGCCCAAGTCTCCTGGCCCTCCAAACCCAAATCTCTGGGCCTCAGACAGCTCTGAGTTTTGGACATTCAGGATCCCTTCTGACGTTTTGCTTACTTCAGGTGTCTGAGAGCCCTGCCCACCACCAGGATGAATTCCTCTCTCCATCTTCCCAGAGGGCTCTCTAACATCAGTCCCGCCGGGCTCTGGGACTAAGCCTGTCTCCCTGCCCAGGAACTGCTCAGGTCTCTCCATCTGAGCCTCCCAGGGGCCCAGGCCCTGCTCAGCGGCTGACTCCAAGACAGCAGAATCGTGTCCACGGTGTGGCCCTGGGGATGTGGCTGAGGCTGCCACTTTGGTGGCCAATGTTAAGCTAGTTCCAAAGGGCTCCAGTGAGGGAGCAACCCTCTTGTCAATTTCCATAGCTGTGGGTGAGCCACAGGGGGTACTGGCAGTGGTGTTTCTCTCCATCCTTATTGAAGTGGCTGGACTTTGAGTCCCTAACCTCGTCCTCGTGGGGCTGGCTGGGCCTGGGAGAGGGGCCACTCGCTCCTTGTCCTTCGAGGGGTGTGGGCTGAGTCCTCTTCTCCCCAAGTCGGCATCTGGGGTCTCTGTACAATGCTCCCCCCAAGACTTTGTCCTCCGCTCCTCACTCTGGGAGCACTGGGCCAGGACCTTTCCAGGGGGTTGGCTGCTGCTTCGGAAGGGACACGGGGAAGGCGAACGTGCCCTGCCCAAACGTGGGCTTCGGGGCGCTTGGACCGCAGAGCTCTGTGCCTGGATGTGCGCCTCGAACATGCCCACTTTCTGGTTCACCTGCACATTTTGCAATTCACGCTGCAGAATCCGCAGCTTCCTCTGGGCCTCCTCCGGCCCGGGTGGGGAGAGGGTGCTAGCCGCCACCACCTGCTGCGTGTCCCCTCGCAGGCGGCCCGCCCAACTCGGGCTGCCCACACTGCTACTGCTGCTGGTGCTGCTGCTGCCGCCGCTGCTGCTATTCAACCGGCGCCGGCCGCTGCGCCAACCCCCGGGACTCCGAGGCTCCTCCGGCGACAGCGACTCGGCTGGGGGGAAGAGGAAGGAGGCTCCTCTCCCGGGGCTGAAGACGCTGCCGGGGCTGAGCGCGGCCCTCTCCGAGGGCTGGGGCGTCTCGCTGCCGCTGGGCCGTGGGCCGCCGCCGCTCTTCACCTCGTTGGCGCTGTTCATGATCACCAGGCTATTGAGGGCATAGCAGTACACAGCCATAGTACTGGGTCCGCCGCGCTGCCCGCCGCCGCGGCCGGCGATCCCAATCCGCCGGCGCCTCCTCCTCCCGCGGCTCCTGGCTCAGTCCCGGAGGCCCGGCGGCCACGGCTCCTCGCGCAGACCGAGCAGCATGGCCTAGGCGGCGGGCCGGGGGCTCGACCGCGGGCTCGGCCCCCGCCCAAAGCTCCATAAACGATGAAGCCTCTGTGGAGACACAAGGAGAAATGTCAGAATCCCCGAGGGCGCAGAGCAGAGGGTGAAGACGGCCTACCCTCCCCAGGGAGCCCCGGGACCCCCCCCCCAGTCTGCCTGGGCCAGGGCGCCCCTGGATGCCTCCCCTACAGGCACCGTGATACTCAGCGAAGACGCGAGCCTAGGTGTCCCCAGTGTTGCCCCAATGTGGTCCACCCACCCCAACCCCCGGCATGGGATGCGCTCTAAGGACCTTTCGAACCCCAAATTCTAATATTCGTCTCTGCAGCCACACAGATGAGGGAGGGAGGATGAGGTTCAGCTCCAACTCGGACCCTACGCAGTGTGTGCGGGATAAGGCTGGCCGGCGTCCCCTAGCCTGAGCAAACACCAGCTGTCTAGGATGACATGCAGCCCTGCTCCACCCTCTCGGGACATCCGAGACCGAGTCACAGGGAACCTGACCCCGACCTGCCTTCCCCAAAGCGCCTCGGGGCGCAGACCTGGGAGGGCGGTTGAGTGCAGGTAGAGACCCCCGACTTGGGACTGTGTCCAAGTCCTGGGAGGGGGCCGGGACCGCAGCAGAAGCACTTCCCAGAGCTGGCCTGGTCGCCTGTCCCCAGACAAGTGTTTGCACGCGCCCCAAAACTACAATATCTTGTGCCGGAACCAGAACTGTGCGCGCGCGCGTGTGCGTGTGCGTGTGTGTGTGTGTGTGTGTGTGTGTGTGTGTGTGTGTGTGTTGGTGGGGGGGTGGATGCTCGCTGGCCGTGGGCCGGGCCCGCGCCGTGGGGGGGGGCACCGAGCGGCGCCTGTGCGCGCGCGCGTGTGCGTGTGCGTGTGTGTGTGTGTGTGTGTGTGTGTGTGTGTGTGTGTGTGTTGGTGGGGGGGTGCATGCTCGCTGCCCCTCGGTCCTGCACGCGCCCTGTGGGCGAGGACCCAGCGGTCCCTGTGCGTTCCGGGACCCACACCCCTTGGAGGAACTCTGGGCTGGCGCGGCTGCAGCCCGGAGGCCTTGTAAGTGTGCAGGCCTGAGAGTCTGCCAGCCTCCGGGCCGGCGTGCGGAGCCGGCAGCAGCGAGGCGGAGGGTAGGGCCTCCCTCCCCGCATCCCGGGCCAGCCTCGCCTGGCGCCAGCGGAGCTGCTCCGGGCGGGAGCCTCAGACGCCCACAGCGGCAGCGCGCGGGGGAGGCAGGCAGCGGCCCGGAAGGCGGGTGGGAGAAGCGACATCTCCTCTCCGCCCGGTCGGCCCCGTCACTCCACGCCGCCCCCGCAGATCAGACCCCGGGCTGAGGCTCCCCAGCTCAGTCCTCCGGGGGGTGTCCCGACCCCGGAACGGTCGGAGGGGTTCGCAGGCCCGGGCCAGGAAGGAGTCGCCACGCTTACCTGCAAATGTTAAGACTCCTGGCTGTTCAGACTCCCGGCTCCTGGGCCCGCGACCGGCCCCAGGGACGCAGGGCTCCTGGGGGCAAGGTGGCTTAAAAGTAAAAATGCACCCGCAAGGTTTCCTCAACAATGTATGGAAGAAAAAAAAAAAAGAAAGAAAGAAAGAAAGAAAAGAGGGATGTGAAAGAGCGCAGGGGCCAGGCGATCCCCGCCCGGGCAGCGCCAGCCCGACCCTGCGCGCCTTCTCGGTGGTGGAGATACTACCCCTAGTCAGCGTCTGCTCCCGGCTACTTCAGTATTTGTTCATTGTAAGATTAAAAAAAAAAAAAAAAAAAAAACTATGGGGGGAGGGAGGAGGAGGCAGAGAGGCGGGGGCTTGGGCGAGGAAAGCAGGAAGGAAGTTGTGAGCCTGTCTGGGGTTGAACTCAGCGGAACAAGTTTTTCTTTTCTTCTTCTTTTTTTTTTTTTTTTCTATTGCTTGGCAAGACCGAGGGAGGGAAACACTTTTTTTTTTTTAAAGTTTCCATTGTTAGCTAACAGAAAAAAAAAAAAAAGAGAGAGAGAGAACCTTTCAACTTTTGCGGGTTAAAGATATACGATTTATTTTCCACCCCTTGACTAAGGTTTGCTGATGTCTAGTTTTATGAAACTACTTTTGAAAATGTTTTTAATAGTTTTGAGTGTTCTAAACAAAGCAGCTTGTGGAGACCTTTTTAGCATTCAAAATGGGCTGAAATTCTGCATAAACGGCCTGTGTTCTTGTACACAAATAGGCAAATTCAAAAAGGGTATGTTGTAGGCATCTCCTTGCTAAATTGCGGATTTCACGTGCATCGCAGTAGTATTTTGGGAGATTGGTTGGGCTGTGGGCAGATGAACCGTTTGCCACGTGATTGCTAGATGTGTAAAGGTGATATGTTACCCATTTATAAATGCACACAACAAGTGTGTCATTCACATACTTTTGCATTTAATTCTCCAAGTTATTTTAAGAAGTCCTGGAACTGAGTCTTGATCAGTGTCCCAAACCCCTTGCTTAGTCTCCTGTAGACGGAGTTGTTTTTAAAAGATTTCTTCTCTGCCTTCAGAGAAAAAGAAAACAACAACAACAAAAACAAACAAAAGGACAGGGGAGCACCAGTCAATGTTACAGGGCAGAGGAGTCCTTCCCCCCACCCCCCTTAAGCCCTGGCACTGTAAGTGCACTTTGCATAATTCCTTAAATCTTAACCTCTAGCATTTAGTGGAAACAGGGAAACACAGCTGCAAGGCTTAGGAGATTTAAAAATCCAAAGCTTGAATCAGTCCTTCTATCCTGATTAGCCAAAATTCAGATGGAAATTTTGACATTGCTTGTAGCAAACAGATCTCTTACTTGTTTATGTAACAATACTGTTGAAGCCGAGCAAAGCAACCTGCTGTTCAGTCAGTAAAGAACTGAAACCGAGAGATACTCCAGCCAAGAATTCCTGGAATCAGATACTCTCGAGGCCTTTCTGAATTTTTTTAAAACTCACCACGAAAGGATTGGACAGAATTCCCCTCCTTCCCTAAATGGGGCTGAATAAACAGAGACCCTAGAGTTTCTTCAAGAGTTAACTCAGCCCTAGATGGTTACTGACATAGAAGCCACCTCTATCTGAACTCCTCCTTTGGCTCCCTAGTGGCAAGAAAGAGGAGTTGCCAACCCCAGAAGGCCCAAAGTCCTAGAGTTTAGTCTGAGAGGCCATGGCCTTTGGAGAGGCCAAGAACCCTGCCAGGTGTCAAGGTAGAAGCAACTGAAGAGTATGGTAAAGTACACACAAAGCACAGAAAGTTATCTTTCCAGCCCGGGGAAGCTGTTTCCCAGTAGCTGTCACCTCACACAGGCAGACACCATCAGCCTTCCCCTAGCTGAGCAACAAAGCCATCCTGAATGCACACGTGGTCTAAGCAATCCATGGTCAACCAGCAGCTGTCAGATATTACATGCAGAAGGCACTCCTGGTTGAAGGACTAGGCAATACTCTAAAATTCTGTGACACTGAGAATTTCAGAGGTTAGGTAGGGTGGAAGTCTTGAATTTGGAAGCCAGCATGGTAGGCTTTACCATGGATTCTAGCTGTTCTCCTATGGTTTTAAATGAATGTTAATATTTTATGTAGTTTTTATTATTTGCCAGACACTTTTTGAGACACATTTTGAGTATCTGGGGTCTGGGGATATAACTTAGGTGGTAGACTGCTTTTCTAACATGCACGAAGCCTGAGGTTCGCTACCCAGCATCACAAAAAGGGGCATAGAGGCACACACAGGAGTAATTCCAGCACTTTAGAGGCAGAGGCAGTGAGATTTCTGCAAAATTAAGGCCAGCCAGTTTACTTGGGGAGTTCCAGACCAGCTGGGGTTGCAGGGAGGCAAAAAAAAAAAAAAAAAAAATTCTTAGGGGGCTGGAGATATCTCTCAATGGTTAAGAGCACTGACTACTCTTGCAGAGGACCCTAGTTCAGTTCCCAGCACCCACGCGGCAGTTAACAACTTTCTAGAACTCCAGTTCTGGGAGATCTTATGCCCTCTTCTGGCCTCTGAAGGCATTGCATGCATAGTACTCTTAAATACCTGCAGGTAAAACACTCAAACACATACAATTAGATAAATAAAATCATTAGATGCAAGTGTACCTCTCACTACTCATCAAAGAAGCTTCTTTTTGCAATAAAGTCTGTTACAAAGTTCCGGAACTGGTCAAAATATAGAGAATAAGTGACAGTGAGGTGCCCAGTCCTAAGTAATACATCTATAATACAATCTGAACTCTTAAGGCTCAGGGAACATCACCGGAGACAGAGTGGAAAAATTGTAAGGGCCAGAGGGACAAGACAGCTCCTGCTAGTTAATGCATTCTAGATATGAGAGGGAGCTACACTGACCAAATCTCCAAATCTCCACAGTATGATAGTCTAACAAGAGATAATGATAAAATCGGCTGACATGCCAAGATGCATGGGGGATATCAATGGATATTGAGGGAAAGAGAATCCGTTTTCTCCAGGGATTAGTTCTCTGAGAGATTATCTAATCACTAATTAGATACAAACAGGTACACACAAGCACACAGGTACTACTAAATGGACACAATGCATTATATGTGTGTGTGTATAAATCATGTATATATGTAACAATAATCAAATAAGAGGATGAGGAATTGTGAGGGAGAGGGAGGACATGGGAGGAACTGGAGGGGGACTGGAATGGGTAGAAATAATGCAAATACAATATTCCTGTTTGAGATTCTCAAATAAATAAAATATTTTTTTTAATTCAGCTCCTTTCTTTTTTTTTTTGGTCTTTTTGAGACAGGGTCTCCCTGTAGCTCCAGCTGTCCTGGAACTCACTATGTAGACCAGGCTGGCCTTGAACTCACAGAGATCCACCTGCCTCTGCCTCCTGAGTGCTGGGATTAAAGGCGTGGGCCACCACGCCAGCAATTACATTCTAAGTTACTGGGGTTAGGACTTGAACATGTAAATTACCCCATAACAGCAAAGTTGCAAGATACAAGACTAATATACCAAAATCAATTGCATGCCTATATACTAGCAATGACTAATCAAAAGTCAAAAAAATTAAAATACCTTTGTAATAACATCAAAGACTGTGATATACATGGATATACAAGGATAAACATGACAAAACATGTGTGAGACCTACAGGGGAAAAAACAAACACTGTGGAGAAAAACTAAATAAGGCCTAAATAAATGGAAAGATATACCACATTCATAGATTGGAGGACAATATTTTTAAGATACTAATTCTTCTCAAATTTATGTACAGATGCAATGCATATCCCATTGTGTTTTTATTTTTATAAACTTCATAGAGAAACACAAAGGATTTAGAAGAGAGAAAACTGATTTGATAAAACAGAAAGTGAAAAGACTATCATCATCTAATGTCGAGTTATTATAAAAGTACAGTACTCAGGCTGGGTGTGGTGGTGCACCGCTTTAATCCCAGCACTTGGGAGGCAGAGGTGGATCTCTGTGAGTTCGGGCTGGTCTACATAGCAAGTTCCAGACCAGGCAAAACTATGTAGTGAGGCTCTGTCTCAAAACAAACCCCATATTTGATTATTTTACATAGCATCAGAAAAAATGAAAATCAAAGTTTTGATAAATATTGTTATAACAATTGGTATCCATATGCAAAAAAATTTCTGCTAGGCGTGGTGGCCCAGACCTTTGGTCCCAACACTTGGGAGGCAGAGGCAGATCGATCTCTGTGAGATCAAAGCCAAGCTGGTCTACACAGAGCGTTCCAGGCCAACTGGGGCTACAGGGAGACCCTGTCTCAAAAAGAGAAAAAAAAAATTCAGTGCCTATCTTGTATCATATGCAAAAATGACTCTAAGACCTAAATGAAAAAACATAAAATTTTTATAAGAAAACATAAAAGGGCTGGAAATGTAGCTTACTTAGTAGAATGCTTGCCTAGCATGCACAGGCCTTGGGTTCAGTCTCTAGCACCACATAAACTAGGTATGGTGGTGCATGCCTGGGGTGTCAGTGCTCTGGAGGTGGAAGCAAGAATATTGGAAGTTCACTGTCATCCTCTGCTACATAGCAAGTTCAAGGCTGCTTCATATCCAAGAGACCCTGTCTCTAAAAGAAAAAAAAATCTCTGGGACTTTGAGTTAGACAAATGTGTGTGTGCTGTTCATATTCTTGTGGATATGTGCGTGCAGGTTCATGTACACATGTGCATGTGGAGGTCAAAGGTCAATACCAAGTGTCTTTTTTTTTTTTAGTTATTGAATTTTCATGTTTTTCATACTAAAAATCATCTTTATACCCCCTTTCCCTTTGGCACCCTCCCATAGTCACCCCCACTGGAGTTCATACAGTCTGTCATTTGTGTTAAAATCTATCATGTAAACCAGATCTAAAATCTATCATGTCCCCAGATGTCCCTCAGTGCAAGTTCATCCACTGGGATCTAGTCAACCTATCTAGACTCCCTCCCTTTAAGAAGATCATCTCTTCCTCACCCAGTAGTAATCAGCTGCCAATAATTCTTCGACTAAGATTGGGGCCTGCTGCTCATTTCCACAGTTCTGTGCTGGGTTTTTGTCTGCTTAAGTTTGCATGGGTGTTGTGCATGCTGACACCATTGCTATAAGTTCATATGAGAAGAGTTCCAGGAGCCTGTAGGACTATTTCCGTATGGTCATGCACCTCCTCCCTGGCTCTTACAATCTTTCTGCCCCCTCTTCCGCAATGGTCCTTGAACCCTGGGTGGGTGGATTTTGATATAGGAGTCCTGTCCAAGGACTCCCATTCTGCAGACTCTTATTCTCTGTTTTGGCCATTTGTAACCTTCTGTGTTCCTGGCCCTCTGTTGCATGAGGGAGGTTCATTGATGAGAGTTGAAAGATGCATTAGTTAGTGTTCTCTTCATCCCTTGTTCTATGTTCTGTGAGTCTTAGGTGTAGATGTGCCACTTAGGCTTGGGCAATTCATGGACAATCTCTGTAACTACCTCTGTTTCTTGAAAAAGAAGCTTCTTTGATGGGTGGTGACTGGGATACTTATCTATAGATTTAAGTTTCCATATCACATTTGTCTAGGGATGTGACAACCTTGGAGTTGTCTCTAATATCTATGACCTCTCCAGCTATATGTATTTGGCTGGGTTTATATTACCACACATGAGCTTCCTCCCATTGAGTGGGCTTTAAGTTCAATTAGGTAGCTGTTGATTACCCTCAAGACAAAAGTGCCACTATTGCACTAATGTCATTTGCTGTGCTGGTCATTGATGCAGTTTTTAAGTCTTGAAGCTGGAGTTGGACCATTGATTGATGTTCTCCCTTAACAGATTGCATATTGCTCCCCAAAGCTCTAAGAGCTAACCTTCAAGGGAGGTGGCTTCCAAGTCAGTCCCAGCTCCATTGCTCCAAATCCTGTGTCCAAAGTATGTCATGTCTTCAGCAATAGGGTTTTACCATCAAGTTCTGGGAGGCAGTTAAGGACTGTAGCAATAGTCTGTGTAATTTTGGGAGTCTGAACTACCCTGGTCAACAACTCAAATGAAGGTTTCTCCTGTCTGGCACTGTTTCTTGTTATGTAGCCTTCAGCTATACTCACGGATTCATGTAGGGATATAGTATGTGTAATTTTTCAGTAGGTTTTTGGACTAATATAATTCCCTCTGTTTTTTTATACTAGCTAGGCACTATTTATCTCTCTTCTTTCTCTTCCTGTCTTACCCTCCCTCCCCACCCTCCTCATTTAAAGTGTCCCCATTTTCCCCATTTCTCCCTTGATAATTCCTATGCTATGGTCCCACCTCTTTTGAGTTCCTTCCCCTTTTCCCCATAGTTCAATACCACGTGTCTTACTTTCACACTTTTCCTCCCTTCCCTCCTTCCCTCCTTCCTCTTTTCTTTTCTCCCTGAGCCTGGAGCTCGCTGATTTGGCTAGATTGACTGGGGCTGCACCTGTCTCCATCACCCTCAGTGCTGAATAGCTTCAGTTGTCAACTTGACACGCCTTGGGGAATTTCCTTTATTAGGTTAGCCTGTGGCCATGTCTGTGAGGTATTTTCTTGATTGTTGAGTGATGTGGGAGGGCCCAACCCACTGTGAGTGGTGTATCCCTGGGAAGGTAGTCCTGGATTCTATAAGAAAGCAGGCTGAGCACAAGTCAGGGGAGCAAGCCAGTAAGCATCGTTCCTCCATGGTCTGTGCTTCAGCTCCTGCCCTAAGTTCCTGCCTCAGTTTTTCTTAATAATGGACTGTGAGCTATAAACCAAATAAACCCTCTCCTCCCCAAGTTGCTTTTGGTCAGAATGTTTTATCACAGCAATAGGAAGTAACTAGAACACTCTTCCCCCTTCTGTACTGGGGTTACAGTTACCTGCCACTATGCCTGGTTTTTTATGTGGGTGATGGGAATCCAAACTCAGATCCTCATGCTTGCATGGTAAACACTAACAACTGAGCCATCTCCTCATTCCTGAAAAATACTTCTTAGATACATAAAAATTAATTGAACCACATCAAAATATAACGATTCAAACTGAAGTTGGGCATGGTGGCACATAGTTATAACCACAGCATTCAAAAAACAGAGGCAAGAGGATCTTGAGTTCAAATCCAACCTTGGTTGCATAGTGAGTCACTGTCTCAAACAAAACAAAATATAGTAATAATTTGAAAAATGATACCGAGGGGTTGGAGAGATGACTCAGTGGTTAAGAGTACTTGCTGTTCTTTCAGAGGACTTGAGTTTAATTCCCAGAACCCATGTTGAGACAACTCACAATAACCTGTAATTCCAGCTCCAGAGGATCTGATGCCTTCTTCTGGCCTCTGTGGGCACCTAAACACACATGCACATACCCATACATGCATACAGATATACATGCATACGTGTAATTAAAAATAAAAGGAAAAATATTTTTTAAATGACAGCCAGGTATGGTGGTACACACCTTTAATCCTTGCACTCAGGAGGCAGAGGCAGGTAGATATCTGTGAGTTCAAGGCCAGCCTGGTCTACATAGTGAGTTCTAGGCCAGCTTGGATCCTGTCTCAAAAAGACAAAAAAAAAAAATTAATTTAAAAAATAAAAAATAAGAGGCTGGACAGATGGCTCAGTGGTTAAGAACACTGACTGTTCTTGCAGGAGACCTGGGTTTGAATCCCAGCCAGCACTTGGGAGGCAGAGGCAGGCAGATCTCTGTGAGTTCAAGGCCAGCCTGGTCTACATAGTGAGTTCCAGGACAGCTGGGGCTGCAGGAAGACCCTGTCTCAGAAAGACCAAAAACAAACAAACAAACAAAAGATAGCTGAGCAGGGTGTGGTGGTGCACTCCTTTAATCCCAACATTTGGGAAGCAGAGGCAGGCAGATCTCTGTGAGTTCGAGGCCAGCCTGGTCTACTTAGCAAGTTCCAGGTCAGCTGGGGCTACAGGGAGACCCTGTCTCAAAAAGACCAAAAAAAAAAAATTAAAAATTAAAAATAAATGATACTGATAAAATTAAAAGAGGCTGGGGAATATAGCTCAGTGGTACCACACTTGCTTAGCTTGTAAAAGGTTCTGGGCTCAATGCCTAGGACTGGAAGAAAAGATATGCAAATATATGCATAGCAGCTTTATTTGAGTATCTGTCCAGGATGAATGAGTGATAGTTTATACACTGAAATACTACTCATGACAAAAAAAGACATGGATTATTGGTCATCACAACACGGGTGAAGCTGAGTGAAAGACACCAGACTCACCAGGTGTGGTGGCACACGCCTTTAATCCCAGCACTCAGGAGCCAGAGGCAGGTGGAGCTCTGTGAGTTCAAGGCCAACCTGGTCTACATAGTGAGTTCCAGGTCAGCTGGGGCTACAGGGAGACCCTACCTTAAAAAAAAAAAAAAAGAAAGAAAAAGAAAAGAAACAAGGCTAAAAAGAGTATTTCCTGTATGACTTCATATATAGAAAATTCTAGAAAATACAAACTACAGTAACAGAAAGCAGGTGGGTGGCTGTCTAGATATAGCAGGCTGAGGAGGGAGGGGAGAGAACTAGGAAAGCGAAGAGGTGCAAGGACACCTTTCGAGGGGACAAATACATTTACTATCTTCTTTTAAAAGATTTATTTGTGTGTGTGTGTGTGTGTGTGTGTGTGTGTGTGTGTGTGTCTGCCATGTGTGTGCTGGTATACATAGAGGCCAGCAGAAGGCATCAGAGACCCTGACGTTGGAGTTACAGGTGGTTGTGAGCTGCCCGACATGGGTATTGGAACTGAGCCTGGGTCCTTTGGAAGAACAGCAAGCACTCTTAACCACTGAGCTATCACTCCAGCCCCATGTTCACTATCTTGAATCTAAGGATGATTTCATGAGGATATGCATAGGTGAAAATTTATCAAATTCAAAAGCGCTATGTAATATCAATCATAGCAAGATACTTTATAAAAAAACCTATACATGATGACACACTCCTATAAACCCAGTATTCAGGAAGCTGTGGCAAGTTGATCGGGGGTTCAAGGCCAGCCTGAGAAACATAGTAAGACACTGTTTCCAAAAAAAAAAAATCCCCTCAGAGCTATGAAGAGCCTTTGAAGACGATGCCCTTGACCTTGAACTGCTGCCAAACCTGACATTCTTATTTACCTTTTGGTAAAATGTTGAGTCATTCATTTCATGGACTAACACCACACCATTCCTCTTCATATGTAAGTTTGTTAAATTATCAGCCAGGTGCAGTGGCACATACCTTTAGTCCCAGCACTCAGGAGGCAGAGGTAGGTGGATCTCTATGAGATCCAGGCCAGCCTGGTTCTCCATAGCAAGTTCTAGGCCAGCTGGGGCTACAGAAAAAAAGGGTCTTTTTCAAAAAAACAAATTATTTGTGGCACTATATAGTAATTGTTACTGTTCCTGCCTTTGTTCCCTACCACATAGTGGGCGTTTCAAGGGTGAGGACCCTTGTTTAAGTACCTCCCCACCCTTAGGTTTTAGCCTCACACTGAACAGGTCTATACGTGTTCGTTAAACTAAGAAACTTTTGAGCTAAATCAAGCAATCATCAAATTGCTACACAAAAGGACTAAGGAACCAGTACACCAGGAAAGCAACTGCCTCCTAGATTGCAAAGAGCAGGAAAAAAGTCCCATTGCCGTGCTTGGCTGGGCAAAGGTCTCAGCAGTCTTTCCCTTACCCCCACCCCCTTGCTTTCCCAAACTCCATGGTATGACTGAGGCCAAGGCTTGTCCCTAAGGGAGATCATACCATCAACTCCAAGACTGACAGAAACAACGAAGCAGTCCTGCACTGAGCTTCCGTCTCAGTCCCCTCCCTGGGGCTCTGTTTGATTCACCTTCCCCGTGGTCTGTGGTCCTGCCAAGCCATTCCTCTCTGTCCTATCTTCAGTGTCATAACCCCTGGACAGCTATGCCCATATTCAGCCATACACAGCTAATGAGAGGTGCCAGTTGGCAGCTCACAAGCCCTGCCAAGAGAATCCGCCTTCCCAGTTCCCTGCATGGAGATACTAGGTACCGATGGATAATTCTGAGCCCATAGTTGATTAGACCAGAGTAAACAAGGGTCCCAATGGCAGGGAATCCACAGGCTGACTGGTGCCCTGGCACGAAAACACAAGATATACAGTGGGAGTCCTCTTGTGGGACTTCATAATCCTTCTCACAGAAACGGAGTGAGGTACACTTGGGGTCCATGAGGGCTGTGTGGAGCTCTAAAGGAGAAGTCAAGAATGAGCAGAGGATGTCTGGATGGAGAAAGAGGAGAATACGGAGCAGATGTCTTTAGATAAGAGAAACCACTCAATGCAAATCACTGAGAGAGAAAGGCAGGGAGTCACCTCACTTGCTGGTGGCTTTACAAATCTCAGTCATGTGAGGCCTAGTGTGGATCCATGTCCATCATTAGGGTTCTTCAGGACTTTCTGCCCACAAACCTGCACCTACCTGCTCATGCTAAGAATAGCTCTGTTCATTGCAATCCGATGAGACTATCACATAAGAGGGATTCACTTTGGCCTCCACACGTACGTGCACTGATACACACACACACACACACACACACACACACACACACACAGAGAGAGAGAGAGAGAGAGAGACTATTTTCAAAAGACAGGCTTACTTATTTAAGTATACACAATTATATGCACACACAGTCTCACTAGCTTCTGCAATTAACACCAGGTGGGAGAGCAACTGCAAATGCAGATGTTATGATTCTAGGTTGATATGAGAAAGATAGTTCATGTCCCCTGCCCTGCCCCCTGCCCTAGTTGGAGTCCTTTCTGGGCACACCCTATATTATAATAGCGTATTCTTCTTTCATCCATTCATTCAACATTTACCAAACTCACCCTGCTAATCTACTACCTTTTGTCCCCTTTCAGAGGCCATATTCCATTTTGCATCTGCAATGCCTAGTACAGAGATGGGGCTGGATAAGTATTTGTTGAAAGATCAATGTCTACCTTGCCTAGTAAAGAAGCAATAGCACATGTTTTTTCTATAGATTCTTCTTTCTTTTTTAAATAAAAAATGTATTCATTCTTTGAGAATGTCATAGTGTATTTTGATCATGTTCAACCCCCCTCCCCCATCTCCTCTCAGATCTACTCCCACCTCCCTACCCACTCCCATCAACTTCATGTCCTCTAATTTTTTAAAAAGACTTATCAAGTCTAATTTGTATTCTCCAAATATTCCTGAGTGTGGGTCCATCTGCTGGAGCATGGTTAACCTATCTGGGGCACACTGTTCTAGTTTGTTTCTCCATTGCTGCGATAAAATACTCTGATCAATACCAACTTGGGAAGGAAAGGATTTATTTGATTCATAGTTGTTCATCGCTGAGAGAGTCCAAGGTAGGAACTCAGGGCAGGAAAATGGAGGCAGGAGCTGAAACACAGGCCATGGAGAAACGCTGCTTACTGGCTTGCTCTCCTGACTTGTTCTCAACCTTCTTTCTTATAATAAAGGACCACCTGCCCAGGGATGGCATCGCCCACAGTGGGCTGGGCCCTCTCACATCACTCAGCAATCAAGAAAATGCCCCACAGACATGGTCACAGGCCAGTCCAGTGGAGGAAATTCCCCAACTGAGGCTCCCTCTACCCAGGTATGTCAAGTTGACAACTAAACCTATCCAGCACAACTGACCCCTTGTCAACTTGACACACAAACACATCACTATTAAACCACAACCTTTCCATTTCTTGTCCCCAAGAGATGATGGCAGCAATATCACAACATAAGACAGTGCAACCTTAAAAGTCCCACAGCCCTTAAAAAATCCAAAAACAAGTACCGTCTTATTTCAAAAGGGAAAAATTCCGTACCTACGTACAACCTAAGTCCAGCAAAGTAGTTCAAGGTGACATCTGGGATTCACTCACCACCCTCTAGGTTCCAAAAGGTTTGGCAGCTCCACTTCTCTGACTCTGCCATCCATAGCACACACAGCTTCATTCCACACCTGCTGCTGCCCTTGGTGGTCATCTCATGGTCCTGGCATCTCCAAAAGGCTGGGGTCTCCACTGAAACTGAGGTTGCATCTTCACCAATGGCCTCTTCTGATCTCTCAAGTGTAAATCCTTAGATTCTCTCCATGACCCCTTCAATCCTGAGGTCCTCATTGCAACTGAGGCTGCACTTTCACCCAATGGTCTTTTCCTGGCCTCTTAGGGTACCAAACCTCAGCTACTCTCTGTGACCTCCTTCATGCTTTCAATACCAGAACCATTCAGGAGACTCTTAGCACTAAGTCCTGCTTCCAGCTTGATATGGAGGCTCAGGCCCCTTCTGGACCACAGCTTCTGTGCTGACCCTGAAGAAATACTTCCCAGATTTTGCCACAGAGATGCTGGTCTCTTGTTATAGCTGATTTTTCAGCCTCAGCTAACCACCATCAATTGTCCCAGTAAAGTTTCAGTGGTTCTTGTCTCTTCTTAATCACAGGTGATTCTTCAGCCCCACGACCAGAGCCCACAGATTCTCAATCCAAGATATCACACAAACAGCCCTGATAGTCTCTGCTTCCCTTTGAAGCTTCACAAGCCAGGCCTCCATCGCTCACAACTCTTTCAGCATAATTGTTCCAAGCTCCACAGCAACAAACTCTAAGCACTCAAGGGCTTTTTTATCCCAAAGTTCCAAATGCTTCCACAATCCTCCCTAAAACCCCAAGGTCAGGTCTGTCACTACCCCACAATCTTGGTACCAGTTCCTGTTCTAGTTTGCCTTCGATTGCTGTGACAAAACACTCTGACCAATACCAATTTGGGGAGGAAAGGGTTTATTTAGCTTATATCTCCTGGGTCACAGTTCATCACTGAGGGAGCCCAAGGTAGGAACTCAAGACAGGAACCTTAGAGCGGGAGCTGGAGCACAGGCCATGGAGGTACACTGCTTACTGACTTGCTCCCCTGGCCCATGCTCAGCCTCCTTTCTTATACAATACACCCCTGCCCAGGGGTGGCACTGCCCAAAGTGGGCTGGGCCCTCCCGCATCACTCAAAAATAAAAAAAAAATACCCCACAGACATGGCCACAGTCCAGTTCAATGGAGGAAATTCCCCAATTAAGGCTCCCTCTACCCAGGTGTGTCAAGTTGACAACTAAAGCTATCCAGCACACACACCCTTAAAGAAAACCAACTCTCCCAAGAAAACCAACTCTCCCTTTTCCAGTAGCTATCAATTGCCAGTAGTTCCTTAACTAGGGTGGGACTTCATGCCCACCTCCCCACTCCATGCTGAGATTTTTTCTGGCCTGAGTTTGCACAGATCTTGTCCTGCTGTCACAATTTCTATGAGTTCATATGTACAACTGCCCTGTTGTGTCTAGAAAACACTGTTTTGTTGTATTCACCACTGACTTTTACAGTCTCACTGCCACCCTCTCTTCTACAACAGTCCATGAGGTTTTGGAGGTGAGGTGCCATACAGATGTCCCATGTAGGGCTGAGTACTCCATTGACTCTTATTTTCTGCCCCAAATTCTTTCAAGGGGTATTTTATGGTTGTATCAGTCAGCTTTCCTTCACTGTGACAAAGTACATGAGATGATCAGCTTATGAAAAGGAAGATTTGTTTTGGCTCACAGTTCCAAAGGATTCAGTCCATGGTCTCTTGGCTCTGTGGCTCTGGGCCTGTTGTGGTACAGTTCATTATGACAGGTGATGTGGGTGTGAGAGAGGATGTTCACCCCAAAGCAACCAGGGAGCAAAAGATTGAAGATGGAGTTGGAATTCCATTGACCTCATTTCCTCCCACTAAGCCTCACCACCTAAAAGCTCCACTACCTCCCAATAACATCAAACTCATATGCCAAGTGTGATGGTTAGTTTTGATTGTTGACTTGACACCATGGCAAGACACTATGTCACCTGGGAAGAGAGCCTTGAGGAAGGCCTGTGGTGCTGGAGATAGAAAATCACGCTGATTGGCAATTTTTTTGCAACGAAGCCTAAGGAACTGTTCCATTTCCATATGAACATTCACATAATTATTTAATTCCCAACTGACTTTTTCATACATCCAAAGAGCAGATTACATAAGCAGATTGATTCGTTTTAAGTGTGACTCAACTACAGAGACCTAAAAACTGGAAAACACCATTCTCTGAACCAGTGGTAAGAAATAAATGTTTCTTCACTGTCTATAAACAACCCTGAACTGGTAAGAGATGAATTGAGAAAATAAGATCCCACTTTCTATATCTGAATGTGAACTTACACCCTTTAACACTCCTACTAAAATGCTATATCAGGACTGCATTTTAAGGCTGGGGCGATGGCTCAGTCCATGAAATCCTTGCTTGCAAGAGGACTTGAGTTTGATCTCCAGAGCCCACGTTAAAAAAAAAAAAAATGCCAGGCATGGTGGTACATACTTGTAATCCCTCCACTGGGGGAACAGAAATAGGCAGATCTCTGGAGACCGACTGGCCAGTCAACCTGACTTACTTTGTGAGACTCTGTCTCAAAAAAAAAGATGGAGGACACCCAAGATTGTCTTCTGACTTCCATATACATGCACATACATGTGCACACACAACTACAGACACATGCGCGTTCACAAAGCGAGGCTGCATTTTAGTTAAAACTAAGTCATCAGTTGAAGATACTGGGACTTCCATATACATGCACATACATGTGCACACACAACTACAGACACATGCATTTTAGTTAAAACTAAGTCATCAGTTGAAGATACTAACTCCATGATTTTACATTACGCTTTCCTCTGTGAATCCTTGCCCATGTGTTGCATACATTATTTTTACATACCTGTGACGATACCTAACAAAAACAAGTGAAGAAAAACCTGCTTAGAATCACAGTTTCAGAGGATGCAGTCCACCATGGTGGGACAGCTCAATTCATGGCAGCAGGAATGTGTGGCAGAGGCTGCCCCATCATGACAGATCAGGAAGCAGGAAACAAGGCAGGAACTAAGGCTGAGTAACTTCCTTCAGCAAGGACTCACTTCCTAAAGGTTCCACAGCCTTCCAAGATAGCACTACCATCTGGGGAACAAGTATTCAAAACATGGACCTGCGGGGACATTTCAGATTCAGACTATACCCTTGGATCTGTTTGTGACTGAAAAGGTTGTCCTTTGTTTTTTGTTTTGTTTGGGAATTTAGAGGGCAGCTAGGGATTTAGTCCAGGACTTTATACATGCTAGATCAGTGCTCTACAACTGATATTCCCTCTCCCCTGTTCTTGATTTAAATCTTAAATGTTGGGTGTGTGAGAGGCAGCCTTGGAACCTTTCTCTGTATAGCTAGGTTTGTGTGACATCCAGGGACAGTGGGACACAAGAATAAATGATGCGAACAGGTATCAAGGACATGTCATTTACATGAAATTTACATGCAGCATTTTCTTTGAAGTTTTAATATAGTGGGCCTGGTATTTGAAAGGGCTCAGACAGGAAGTCCAGGAAGGATAGGAAAAAACAGGATCTATTATTTAAAGCCTCCTCCTCCTCCTCCCCCTAGTTCTCCTCCTCCTCCTTTTTCCTCCTCCTCCTCCTTTTCTTTCCTTCTCCTCCTCCTCTTCCTCCTCCTCTTCCTCCTCCTCTTCCTCCTCCTCCTCTTTCCTCTTCCTTTTCCTCCCCCTCCTTCTTTTTTGACAGGCTTTCATGTAGCCCAGCATAGCTGTAAACTCACTGTTGTAGCTAAGACTGGAGGTTGAAATCCTGATCCTCTTGCCTCCACCTCCCAAGTGCTGAGATTAGAGATGTGTGCCAATATGCCCAACTCCTTTAAGATTTTAAAAACGAGAAAGGAGTACTGTGCCCACCCTGAATCTTTAAGGATAGAAGTTCCAAATATGTCTCCTTGCAATATTCTAACACACTACAGAGACTATCTCCAGCAAAAAGGAGAAGTTTCTCATTTCTCCTTTCCCTTACAATGAAGGGGCAGCAGAGATGATATCTCTAGTGCTTGCAAATCGTCCTCGGGCAACATTTCAGGTGCCCACAGGGCTTTTAAACATTCACCAATGCCGCCTATTTAGCTGCTTCCCAATTTATGAGCATCTTCTTTTAGCTTTGGGCATTATTATTAATGCCATTCATTTACCCATCGAACCATTACTGGGTTTTCCAGGCAGTGGAAAGGGAAGAGAAGGCAGTTAGGAGGGATGGGATTTGTCTTCAGAGAACTCACAGGCTAGGAAGGGAGCCAAGCTTAAAAAGAATTACTATTCAATGTGATATGTGGTATCATAACTCTCAAAGTACCAAGGAATCACAGGCATGAGATGACCTTGGGCTAGAGACAGGGGAGGGATACATTAGGAGAGGGTAGTAGTTCACTGGGACATGAAAGATGAACAGACATTCAACAGGCAAAGAAGAAAATCTTCTAGGCAAGGGCACAGTGTGTACAAGGGCCTTTATCCACTGGATAGCAGATCTGAGGAGCAGCAACTTGGTTAGGCTGGAATATGGGCTGAGAGGCTCGATAGTGGAGGAGGGTACACAGAATAGCAGTCTAGAGACATGCGGGGAAGTTCGTTGATTACTAAACTAGTTTAGATTTTTATTTAAAATGATAGGGAGCCGCTGAGAAGTTTTTTTAGCAGTGACATAATTAGTGCTGGGACTATAGCTCAGTGGTAGAGTGTTTGCCTAGCATGAGTGAGGCCTTGGGTTCGATCCCCAATACTGAAAAAAAAGATAAAATTTATTCTGGGGCTCTAGGCCAGTGGAAGGGCATTTCCCTAGCAGGGCAACAAATTGTCTTAGCATTTTAGAGTTATCCCAGCCAAGGAAGCTGTATTGGAGAGAAGAAACACAGATCTGTTCTCAGGACCCGAACCTCAGAGATGTTTTTTAGGAACCCACAACTATTGTCTACTGCTGTGACAATTGTCAGAGCTTTATAACTTAAGCAGCATGTATTGATTATCTCATAGTTTCTATGAGACTGGGTTGCCAAGGGGGTTTTCCCCTGCAGGTTATAATCTGGGGCTCCTCAGGGCTGGAGTTTCGTCTGAGGCATGGCTAAGAGAAAGCCTGCTTCCAAGTTCACACGACTTCTAGCTGTGGGATTTGCATCCCTTAGCTCTTTGAGGCATGGCCTCCTCACTGCCACTTGCCTTGTGGGGGCACACAAGCTAAGAGGTGTCAGCCAACAGGACAGAAGTGATCTTGCACAATGCAACCAAAGGAGGACTATTCTATCCTTGCTGCTACTCCATCACTTAGACACACGTTGTAGGGTCCACCAACACCCCAAGGGAGGGTATTTCCCAGGTCCATGACAGCAGCAGAGACACTTATAGGGATGTCATAGAGGCTGACCGTGGAAGGGGGACAGATCTTATCTATCTCAGAACTATGGGGGGAAAATAAGGCAGCAGTATTCAATGGTGTATCCCAGATGCCTGAACTTTTCCTATTCATCATTTTATTCTTATTATCCATCGGGACCCTTGGTTAAAAAGTCCTAGACAGGTGGGGCATGGTGGCGCATGCTTTAATTCCAGCACTTGGGAGGCAGAGGCAGGAAGATCTCTGTGAGTTCAAGGCCAGCCTGGTCTACATAGTGAGTTCCAGGACAGCTGGGGCTACAGGGAGACCCTGTCTCAAAAAGACCAAAAAAAAAAAAAAAAAAAAGTCCTAGATAGACACAGATCGAGTCGCAGCTGTGCCACTTGCAACTGTGTGAACTTGGGAGTGAGGGAGTCTCTCTGAGCGTCACTTCTCTAATCTGTAAAACAGGACAATTGCTGCTTGCCCTACAGCCTTCTGGAGGGAGAAGTGAGATGTGATATACCAAAGAACCTAGCACAGACCCTGCCACCCCGAAACCACTGCCCACCAGTAACTATAGCCACATCGTAACCGAAGCTAGTGGAAGAGACGCAGGTGAGCCACTCACAAAGCCTGGTAAGACTCCTGGTCCCCAGGCTTTTTCTTAGAGGCTCATGTGCAAGTCTCACAGACCCATCTGACACCAGATCAGCTCAGCAGCAAGGATGGGAGAAACTTGCCCCCGCATGGTGTAGACACTATGCATCTCATACCCACCTGATGGATAGCTGCTGACCTACTCCACCTCCAGGCCTGATCTCCAGGGCTGTATCCCTGTCTCCAACACCTCAGCCAAAGCCCTGAATGGCCATGTCTCCATGGGTCCTCTACTACGTCAGCACTGCCAGGTTCCAAGCTGAACCCAAGATGGTATATGACCCCTATTCTACATCAGTGGTATCTCTGGGTCTACTACACTGGACTTAGAGGTAGTAAAAATCATCCCAAGATCATTTTCTCCTCCCTTTCTCTCACATACCAAAATGGCAGAGGTGTTCTTACTGCCCCAGTTCAGAAACCCCAACTGTTAAAACCAATCCTGACTTCTACACAGGTCTCGATTTACTGGTTATTTGCTCAACCCTTTTGCTCTGATTTCCAGGCCACTGCCCAGCAGAAAAGACGGTCTTGGGGTGCCTTTAATGTATTAGTTTTGTACCAGGCCTAGTGATACTGGCCTGGAATCCCAGAACTCAAGAGGAAGAGGCAGGAGGATGGTGAGTGCCAGGCCAGCCTAGACTATGAAACTATTTAAAAAACAAAAGCAGGGGGCTGGAATGATGGCTCAGTGGGTAAGAGCACTGACTGCTCTTGCAGAGGACCTGGGTTCGATTCCCAGCACCCACATGGTGGCTACGAACTGTCCTTAACTCCAGTTCCAGGGGAATCCGAAGCCCTCCTATGACCTCCACACCATTGCATGACACAGGTGCGCTCACATACATGCAGGCAATACACTCATACACATAAACATAATAAATAAAATATTTTTAAAAAATAAAAAATAAGCCAGGCATGGTGGCACATGCCTGCAGTCTCAGCACTTGGGAGGCAGAGGCAGGTGGATCTCTGTGAGTTCAAGGCCAGCCTGGTCTACATAGTGAGTTCCAGGACAGCTGGGGCTACAGGGAGATCCTGCTTCAAAAAGACCAAAAAATAAATAAAAAATTTAAAAAAATAAATGAAAAACAAAAGCAAAATAAATAACCCTTAACAATATATTTTGTGCACTATAGTGTGCTAAAGTTAAAACACATGTGAGAGAGTTGGGGCATGGAGAGAGGGAGGCTCCTTCCAGGCTAGCCTGCTGAGACCTCATGCCCTCTGCTGAGGCAGAGCTCAGAAGATGGAGCTGGGGAAGTGGTGCTGAGGCTAGAGACCTAAAGATGCTGGGTGTTCATCCTCCCCGCAGTCCACTGAACCTAATTTCAGTGGTTGTTATAAGATCCCATAAAAATATCTTAAAATTTGTTTGTTTTGTTTTTATTTTATGTGTATGAGTGTTTTACTTGTGTCATGATACCCATGGAGACCAGAAGAGGGCATCGTATGCCCTGGAACTGGAGTTACAGACAGTTGTTAACTGTCATGTGGGTGTTGGGAACCAAACCCAGGTCATCTGCAAGAGCAGACAGTGCTCCTAAAAGCATCTTGAAAATGCAGCTCCAAAGCCAGACATAGTGGCACATGCCTTTAATCCCAGCATTCCAGAGGCAGAGACAGGCAGATCTCTGTGAGTTCAAAGCCAGCCTGGTCTACATGGCAAGTTCTAGGCCTGCTGGGGCTACATAGTGATACCCTGACTCCAAAAAACAGGAAAGGAAGAAAATACAGCTCTAGAAGAGCATTCCATCCAGGAACACTTAGGCATCAAAGCCCTGCCTAAAACTTCCCATTCAAATTCTGTCACCATGTGGTGAAAACATCACTAACCCAAGTTGCTCATACCACGTGGAAAATGAAAACCCATCTAAAAGATACCTGTATGTCCATGTGCTAACTTCAGAAATAGGCATTGCTTCCAAATAGAGAAGACCTAGGAACAGCATAGAGTGGATAGGCAGCTCAAGGCAGGACAGATGGTAAGAGGAGAAAAGCTCGGAAGTCACTTCTCCAGAGGCCTCTCCCACCTCAGCAGCCACTGCATAGCCCCAACCCAAGGGTGCTGGGAAGGTCACAACAGAGCCATCATTCAAGCAAAAACAATTCTCACTTGGGAGATAGAGGCTGGAGGATCAGGAGTTGAAGGTCCACTTTGGCTACACTGCAAGTTCAAGACAGCTTGGGTGAGAGACAGAGAGGGAGAGCGGGGGTGCAGAAGTTATAATTATAGGAGGAGGAGCCTGGCTGGTCACATTGCATTTGTAGACAGGAAACGAGAGAGAGAGAGAGAGAGAGAGAGAGAGAGAGAATGAATTATAATTCTAATGAGTACTGTTTAAAAGCTAACAGTTCGTGGTGAAATAGAGATAAGAAAGAAAAGAGATTTTTTGTTCCATTGTTAAGGAATTGATCAGGACAAGTCCCCGATTCCCTGCCATTAAATAGCAGTAATTACAGTGGTAACTGTTTAAACACATAGGAAAGGAGTCAGTTGCTGTCCTTAGCACTTCATGTATGCCATGTAAATGTTGTAATAATCTAATTATTATAGCTAAGCCAGGAGGTGGGCAATATTATGGCATCCGTTTTCCAGGCAATGAAACTGAAGGATGAAAAGGTTAAGTGAGTTAGATAAGGATCACTGACAGGGGCTGGGGTGAGTCCAGTATATACAGCTTACCCAGTGTTTTTGAGGCCATAGGTTCCATCGCCAGCACCGCAAAACATAAAATAATAAACAAAAGAATAAGAAATGAAATGGTTTGGCCTGTCGTTAAAAAAATGGAATAATCATTAAGTAGTCATCTAAGCACTCACTATAAAAGGACATTAGAAAGGGTGATTGCCAAAGCCCATTAAGCCATAAATGTCTGTGAAACCTTCATTGCCAGCAAAGAGGAGTTTGACGAATACTGTTATTTTATTTACAAAAGGTGTACTCTTCTACATATACAAAGCCAAATTCCCCTAACAAGGATAAAATTTTCAACAGAGTACTGTAGCTCTAGAAGCAGATGTTAGTGGCACCCAATAATCCCATCCATCTACCCAATCCATACTCACCCATCCACATGCCAACCCAGCCAGCCAGCCACTCCAACCATCTACCCACCCACCACTCAATACTCACCCATCCATCTTTCTATCTGCTTATCCATAGAAGGACATAAGTTCTTATTGTTGATGAATTAGTCATGGCAAGTTAAGATGTTACGAGTCAGTAATGCCCTTTGATGATGGACAGTGTTAAGACTGTGGACTTAGGAGTCAGGTATACCAGGTTTCAAATCCTAGTTCAGCTGTAACTCTGGCTTCTGTATAATCTTGGGCAAAGCTCTTAACTTGACTGAAATTTCATTCTGAATCTCTGAGTAGTTTTACAACTAGAACAAAAGGTTCAACAATTCATTATCCCACCTTTAAAGGAAAAGAATTCTCAAGGGCATCCTAGTATCAACAAACTCACTTTTATTATAGAGTTACTTAAATGAATACAAACATTGAATTGTGCATAAACTCTGAAGTCCTCTGAACCTACAAAATCAAAACAAATTTGAAAATAACCCCCTCCCTCTCCACCACTGTCTCCCACTCCCAAAGGCAAGTATCCTTTAAGCCATTTTTAATTGGCAGTTAATCAGACCTCATTTGCTCAGCAAAACTTTAGGTTTCCTATCAAGTGTCCATGAAGTGTACATGAGGTAGATTCACTGTGTAGAAGTCAAGGTTCGGGGCTAGGGTAGAGCTCAGTGGTAGAGCTCCTGTCTAGCATGCATGAGGCCCTTGGTTCCTTCTCTAGCACTACAAGAAGGAAGGGAAGGGAAGAGGAGGGGAGGGGAGGGAGGGAAGGGAAGCAGAGGTAGGGGAGAGGAGGAAGGGAAGAGATCTGAAATGCTTGGTCCCCAGCTGGTAGTACTATTCTGGGAGTTTCTGGAAGTTTTGGGAGGTAAGATCTACCTGATGGAAGTGGGTCACTGCAGGCAGCCTTTGAAGGTCATGTCTGGCTCCTGGTTCCTCTCAGTCTCTGATCCTGGTCCACCTTGACATGAACAGATTCTACTTGACCCTCCTGCCACCATAATCTGAGCTTCTCCAGGCCTTTCCCACCAGGAAAGGAACTGAAATTCCCTGAAACCATGAACCAGAGTAAGTCTTTCCTTTAGGTTGTTTCTGTCAGGGATTTTGTTACAGCAAAACAAAAGTAACTAAGACATCTTTATTAAGTATGACTCATGTGTGCAGTGCCTTTCATCCCATTCTATTTATTTCCAAAGTGTGCTCCAATCCTATAAAGTTGGTTTCACCACCTTTTTTTTTTTTTCTGTTTTGGTTTTTTTGAGACAGGATCTCCTTGTAGCTCTAGCTGGCTTGGAACTCACTATGTAGACCAGAATGGCCTCAATGAGATCCATCTGTTTCTGCCTCCCTAGTGCTGGGATCAAAGGCATGCACCACCATACCTGGCCAATTTTATCACCTTTTGAAAAGGTCTGGCAAACTTCAGCTTAGGAAACACCATACTGGAAGCAGACACTTGTACTCTATAGTCCCAGCATAGAGGCTAATGTTAAAGTTTATCGAAATGAAGGGATGAACATTATTGGGTAATATTATTTCTGTTTTTAAAAAAACTGATGAGGGCAGATGAGACAAGGAGGGGGATGTGAGGGAGGGTGGAGTCCTAGCCAGAGACAGGTTGGAGACAGGGGTCCTCTGGAATATGAATTTCACTACAGGTTTGTCCTACTTGGAGGTAGGAAGGAGCCATGTTCATGTGTGTGCAAGTGCAAACGCTGCTGTGCAGGTATGTGTGTGTGCTGTGGTGTGCATGTGGAGGTCAGATGATACTTGGCTGTTGTTCCTCACCTTCTACCTTGGTTGAAACAGGGTCTCTTGTTCTCTGTTGCATATGCCAGACTAGCTGGCCCACAAGTTTCCAGGGATTCTCCTGTCTCTGCCTCATCTCCCTATTGGAGCATTAGAATCACAGGCCCGTGTACTACCACATCCAGCTTTGCATGGGTTTTGGGGATTCAAACTCAGGTCCTCACTTTTGTGCTGTAAGCACTTTACCCACTAAGCCATCTCCCCAGCCCTGTGGAGTTATGTTTTTCTGTCTCTGAGTATTTCTCAGTCCCTGGAGGGAAGAGGGAGATTGACCTCCAGGGTGAAGCAGCTCCCATTCAGCCAGGGCCACTTCTTTGAAGAGAGGCAGATGCAAAACATTAGCAACCATGGTCACAGCCACTGGGAGATGGGGCATTCATGAAGGAATCTGAGGTGGAGGACATCAGCAGAATCTATGCGTGCACATTGCACCTCCAACCAGGGACAGAATGAACCAATGAACAGGCATGTTTACTCAGTAATAAAATGTAAATGATAATATGTACTTCAGAGATCATTAGGGCAAGTGAATGAGATAATGCTGCACTCAGCACATTGTAAGCACATAATTAAAAAAGATTATTAGCTATAGTAAAATTAGTATTTATTTAGCAATAGGCAGTCACTCATTTCATTAATGATTATAATTGTATGTTTGCAACAGTTGGCAGTGGACTTTAAATACCTATTAGTTAATGAAGAAGAAAGAAAATTTTTAGAACACAAATTCCTATTCACCTGATGGGGACAGTCTTTTCTGGATTGGACCCACATGTGGCAGTTCAGTTGTTAAAGTCCCTTGGGGATCCAAGGAGCCTCCACGTCAGCCTGTTTCCCCTGTTCAATTCCCATCATGACATTCAGAGATTGTAACCCATCACAGCAGCCCCTGGGACTGAACTCAGAGATTCAGAATGAAATCATCACCCCAGCCCTAATCCAAGTCCAAGTGTGTTGAGGGAGGGGCAGGATGGGAGACACTGGGATGTTCCCCAGCTTTGGATCTCAGTTACAACCCAGACAGCTGACTCGATTATTTCCAGGTCACAGTTTGTGCTGATGTCATTGTTTCCAGGCCCTGAGTCATCACCCAAGGTAAATCTTCCCAGGCTCCCAGGCTCTTCCCCAGACCGTCTGTCTGACAGTCTTGCTTGTGCTTGTCTACACCCTGTACTGCTTTGCCCCACTAGTTGGAACATGAAAATGCCTCAGTCCTGCTGGGTTTCTGAACCTCAAATGACTCATACTGTGCACCTGAGCGAATGCAAAGGGAAATCATCGCGTGGCTAAAGGCAGTGGCTGTCACATTTTTTTTTTAACAACAAAAACTTTATTGAATTACAAATTTTAAAATGGAACACTTAATTTAAAAGTGGGACTATTTTAACATTATTTTTTAAACTAATTCTTTCAAAAATGTTCTTTTATTTTTAAAGTGATAGAAACTACCCACAGGCCAAGCCTTAATATGGACATTTAAATGTTCATGTCAAAATGATCTGCAGATAAGAAATGAGAAAAAGAGAACAGAAGAGCTCGACACATATACAGAGGTGTATACCTTGGTGTATACATATACCTTGGAGTCTGACAGGATGCAGAGTCGGCATGATAAATTATAAACTTGCAATAGTGGCTTTAATGTGCACTACAACACCTGTATCAAGAAAACTATGTGGCAAAGCCAGTGGTGGCACATCCCTTTAACCCAGCACTGGGAAGGCAGAAGCAGGCGGATCTCTATGAGTTCAAGGCCAGCCTAATCTACACAGTGAGTAGGAGGCAAGCCAGGGATGCAGAGTAAGACCCTGTCTCAAAAAAGGAAAAATCTGTGTAGACTTGCTACCAACAAAACCAATGGCACACATTTAAACAAAAGTAAACAATGTAAAACCTGGGTTGTAAAACTAGTTGCTACAGCCCACATTCTCAGTTAGCTCAACAATCTCATCATCATGTAAGGTCAGCACAAAAGATTCAGAATTAAAAAAGTGTTTTCATCAACCTCCACATGGAAAGTCCATAGCTTTAATGATTTACACAATTCCTATGCTTAATCCTGGGTCAGTACAGATTCCCAAGTTAAAGTCAAGTAATGACTGTTTATTGGAACTCCACTGTACTAAGATGCTAACGTTTTCTTCCTACTGGGAAAAAACATCAGAAGCATTCATTCTTTGCCTGTGAGGGATTTGTGAAAAGCCTAGAGGCGACCACAGAGCTCCGCAAACCTAAGATACAGAACAAACAGGTAAGTAAACAACAAAACCAAACCGATTTCAATAGTCATGTTCCCAAATGTAAAATCTAGTAAAAACAAGTAATGTACATACATGAGAAATACAAAGAGTTTGTTGCAGTTACAGATGCAAAAGAGTATCTGGTTATCTGAGGTTTCTGAACACAATAATTAAAATAAAATTCATATACTGGTTCAAATATTACAATTTTGGTGAGCTGGTCAAGTATTATTTGGATACATATTTGGTAAACCTATAATTTAAGTTACTTTTATCCTCCTTTAATATTTTAGGTACATACCAATGAGAAAAATAATTTGTATTTATGTATTAACAGAGAATAAGTTCTGTGTTTTCAACTGTAAAAAAGTTAGTATTTAATAAGGATGAAAAAAAATGCCAAATATTTAGTTGATAAAAATTTAACATCAACTTACTTTAAAAAATGAAAAAACAATTGAAGCAGATATTATGTAAGTATTCTATGGTCTCCCAACTGATCTGTAACTACAGATGGCATTTAAAAAAAGGGTGTTCAGTGAAGACAAGGACTAATTCATGGGATGTGTTGTTTAAAAATCTGACTTTCAAGAAAACTAGTTGTCTGGCCTAGTTTTAAAGCTAATTACAAAATTTATTTTCTAAATGGTCCAGATATTTTGTCAATTCTTCCAACTCAACAGAACTTCCACCGATTTCCACATTCATTACACACAACAAACGTTGTCATTGGTTCATCAGCACTACGTGTTTGTACCTGTGTATAAGTGCAATTCTTCTTTTTACATTTGCCACATGTGAACAAATCAGTCTGGGTTCCCCCTGTCTTGGCCATCTGATGCTCTCTGATGGCTTCTTTGGTCAAGTTTTTCCGCATCTCTTTGAGCTCGTCACTAGCTATTTCCTCTGCTGTCATTCTAGCAAACAGGTCAGGAGGAATATTCCCACACAGGACATTTTTCCTCAAGTTTGGATTTTTTGCATCTTTAAGATTTGATATCCTACTTCGTACTCTGTTCTTGTATTTCATGTCTGTATTTCTTATTTCCTGATATATAGCTTCCTCAATCTGAGATCCTAGTTCTTCGTCATCAGCTCCAATAGCAACATAGTCATCTCCTGTTCGGAGAGCTGCGGCAAGCATCTCCCTACACTTTAATCGCACAGAATCAGAGGTGCTTGGTGCCCGAGGAAAAGATGAAACGTAAGTATCACGAGCATTTGTCTCATCCTTTCTGCTGCTTATGTTGCCACTGGAACTACTTTCTTCTCTTGCTTCAGGGCTATTCTGTGATGAAATTGTAGGTTCTTTTTTCTTTTCTTCAGTGTCTTTATCAGTTGATGGTCCATCTGAAAAGATGTGTGAAATTCCTAAATCCAGGGTCATGGGAATATTCTTAAGCTCTTTCAGCAAATCCAATGCTCCATCCTATAAAATAAAATAAAATAAACTGTACGCGTTCTTTTTCTGCACCATCTTGTCCATCTTCTTGGCAATGCGAACCACTTCATCCTCCATGGCTCCGGCAGGCCTTCCCCTCACCCGGCCCGCTGGGGACGGGAAGTGGGCGAAGCTGGAGCCGACCCGACGTCGGGAAGCGCTCGGCGACCTAGCCGGCTGTCACATTTTTAAGGATGACTGTATATAAATCTTCATTTTCTTTTTGAACTCTAGAAATGGTTGGTGGAGGAATAGTGATGATGGGACAGCTGGGGAAGAAGACAGAACAAGAAGGAGATCAAATCAGTCACAAATGTGGCACACATCTGCATTTTTAATTCCTAGAAATACTTTTTGAAACCTGGAGTTTAATGAAATTCTTTGTCTCTGGTCTCTTTCCAACTTTAAATACAGATACAAGAGGCTGGAGAGATGGTTAAGGGGTTAAGCATACTGGCTGCTCTCACAGAGGATCTGGGTTCAGTTCCCAGGACCCACATGGTGGCTAACAGCCATCTATAACTCTAATTCCAGGGGATCCAACGCCCTCTTCTGACCTCCATGGGCATTGCACGACATGGGTGCACTTACACACATGCAGGCAATATACTCATGCACATAAAATAAAAATAATAGATAAAATATTTTAAATACAGGTAAGTGCCTCCTTCTCTGCTCCCCTCTCCCCTCCTCTCTCTTCTCCTCTCTGTCTCCATTGCCACAACCTTCATGATCCCCAAACTCCACTCTACTCTATTCTCTCCTGAACACTAGTTCTTGTTTGTGACAACTCAGTGATGCCAAACTCAGTAAGTCCAAACTAAACCCAGACTCATCTGCTTCCTTGTGTTCCCTCTCCCCATTAAGAATCTAATAACCCCATTCACCAAGCTGGAGACTCTGGAAGCCTCAGTTTATTGTCCAGGACTATGGATCTTTCTTAATCACCATTTCTTATTCCACCTAAGATCACACTCTCTCATTTCCCCTCCAACACCCAACAAGTCTCAAATCTCTTCTCCTTCATTGCTGTTCCTGGCATCCATGCATGAACAATGGTGAAAGCATCATCATTTATTTGACCATCCATCCATCCACATACATAAATCCATTTGTCCATCCATCCACATACATAAATCCATTTGTCCATCCATCCACACACATCCATCCATCCACACATCTATATCCATTTGTTGGGCCTTCGGGACCCTCATACACATGGAATGGAGGAAAATGAGGCCTAATATAATTTCCTAAGCCAGGCTAAAGTTTAGCGACCTGTCTCTGGCCTGTCACTTCCGCTTGGAGGTGACTCAGCAGAGCTCTATCTAAGATTGCCTCTGCCCAGTAACAACTGGTGTGGTAAATTCCCAGTGGCCCACAGTCTTCGCCCCAGATGACACATTCCTATACCCACCCCCTTTTCCACACCCCTTTCGCTTAAACTATATAAGTTGATGCCTGACACAATAAAGTGAGTTCCTACCTTGACAAGACTCCCGACTCGGTGTGGTTTTTGAGTCGCTGACACTCACCATCCCGCTCAGCCCCTAAGAGAGGGACCCAGGCTGGTCCTGGCCTCTCCCCCTGTGCCGTACCTGTCGGAGCAATCCGGCATCCATTTACCCATCCATCCACACACATCCATCCATCCACACATATATATCCATTTACCCATCCATCCACACACATCCATCCATCCACACATATATATCCATTTACCCATCCATCCACACACATCCATCCATCCACACATATATATCCATTTACCCATCCATCCACACACATCCATCCATCCACACATATACATCCATTTACCCATCCATCTACACACGTCCATCAATCCATCCATCCACCCACACATATATATCCATTTAGCCATCCATCCACACATATATATCCATTTGTCCATCCATCCACACACATCTATCCATCCACACATATATATCCATTTATCCATCCATCCACACATATCCATCCATCCACACATATATAAATAACAAATCCTTCTTTAAGTTGCTTTGTCAAGTATTTTGTGGCAGTCATGATAAAAGTAATTCACACAGGTAGTAAAATAATGGAAATGAAGAGGAAATGGTGGTGTCTGATTTAAGGAGACAAGTGGGAGTCACATCATTATAGGATTAAAATATAGATTAGAAGCGAGAAGAAACAATATCAGATTTTAGCAGGATGGCTCTCTGTGGGTAAAGATGCTTGTTACCACCTGATAACATGCGTTTGATCCCCAAAACCCACATGGTGGAAGGAGAGAAACACACACACACACACACACACACACACACACACGCACAAATGAACAAATGTAATTTAAAAATTTCAAGTGTAATTAAGAGATTTTTGATTAGAAAGGAACTGAACACAAAAATAAACAGACTAATATATTTCAAGAAAATGTGCTATAAGATGTTAAGTCCTGAATGAAGTATATTCTAACTAAGAGTGGAAATTAAAGTTAACTTCAGTGATACACTCTTCAAGCATTAAACCATACCTACAGAGCCAAAGTTGACAGAGTTTGCCTTCTTTACAGTGACACACAAGACCAGTGGAGCCTGGGGAACCCAGGCATAGGCAGTGGGCATTGCATCCATCTAACCATTCAACTGCTCGTCAGGCTGATTATGCACACACCCTACAACTCCACCAATTCCATCCTTGCAACATAACCAGGAGACAGTCAAGAAGGTGCTTGAGAGAAAGCATCATTTTCAATAGAAAAAAAAGCGAACCTTAGTCCTGTCACTCAACAGGAGCATGGGGGTGAGGAGGGGGTACAGTGGGGAGCTTCATCAAATCCAGTCCTCCGCAACTATGGTGGTCCTGACAACTCTGTTCCTCAGTGTGATTAGAACCATGGAGAAACAGGCTGCATCTATTGTGCTAGACAAACAAGCCAATCTAAAAATAACCAAGGCAGAGTGGTATATGCCTGCAATCCTGGCAGTTGAAAGGCCAAAGTAAGAGGATCCCATGTTTGAAGCTAGCTAGCCTGAGTTACATAGTGAAACCTTGTCTCAAAGAAAAGAAAATAAACAAACATGTCCCATCCACAAGACTAAATAAGATATTGTTTAAGGGAAAAGGCATGCTGAATTTATAAAGGGAAGTTAGGCTGGTGGTCCCCTGCGAGATTTCAGCTAGGAGGTAAGAGCTCAGGGAGCATGGCCCATAGCTCCACACTCTGGTTCTGAAGGTAGATGGTGGTGAGTGAATATTCAGCTTATTACTTAGTTTTGGTTTGTTTATTTTTCAGACAGATTCTCATGTAGCCCAGGCTGGCCTTGAACTCCTGATCCTCCTGCCTCTACCTACTGAGTGCTGGGATTACACACTCAGTCATCTTTTTATGATGATTTATAACATGCAAATTCTGTACATTCTTTTGTAGGTGCTGATGCTTCATAAGAAATAAAGGAAACAAAATTTTTTAAAAAATTTTGTTCTTTTTGAGACAGGTCTCCCTGTAGGCCCAGCTGTCCTGGAACTCACTATGTAGACCAGGCTGGCCTTGAACTCACAGAGATCCACCTGCCTCTGCCTCCTGAGTGCTGGGATTAAAGATGTGTGCCACCGTGCCTGGCTCAAAATTCTAAATGTTTTAAAAAATATTTTTATCACTAAGAAAATGATTAAGGAAGACAACAGAGTACTGTCTATAATAGAAAGAAATGTAACTGAGAAGATTATAGCCAGACAAGACATTATTTCAGTATAAAAGGCACAGGCAGGGCTGGAGAGATGGCTCAGTGGTTAAGAACACTGGCTGTTCTTGCAGAAGATCTGCGTTCGAATCCCAGCACCCACATGGCAGCTAACAACTGTCATAACTCCAGTCCCAGGGGATCCGACAGCCTCTTCTGACCTCTATGGGCATTGTATGACATGGACGCACTTACCTACATGCAAGCAATACACAGATACACATAAAATAAAAACAATAATTTTTTTAAAGTTTAAAAAGGTGCCAGCATATTCATATTCATATTCATATTCTCTCTCTCTCTCTCTCTCTCTCTCTCTCTCTCTCTCTCTCTCTCCTCTCTCTTTTTCTGGTACCCAGAGCTTTGTTCATTTTTTCCAAGCACCCTGCTACTGAGTGACATTCCCTTCTGGTAGGAACACAATCTCAAAGTAGAAATTGCTCAAGAAATATAAGACCCATGGGTACTTCTCAGAAAACAAATACCCTATTCATCATAACATCTTACCTTTAGGGGAGTAAATCAAAGGAAGAACCTAAGGATGGAGAGAGCACATTGCATGATCTACAGAGAATATTAACCCATTTATATAGAGAATTGTTTTTTAAAGGAAAATGTAGAACTATAGCCACAAAACAGAACATGTGTATTATAAACTTGCCCTAATGTGACAACAATAATTGTCTAATGAAAATTAGGAGATGGGATTTCACACCTGCCCAAGTCCAAGCAACTGATGAGTATATTCTCCTGCTTTAAGCAACTTTAAAAATAATCTAAATAGGTGAGCCACATTTCTGGGAACTGACCACATGCAGCACAAGGCTGTGACATTTGAGAACTAGGAGGAACACAGGACTCCTCACATACACCTGGCTTCCTGCCCTATGGGCACTGCCCAAGCCACATTCAGGGGATGGAGTTGGCACCAACAGGAGTGATCATATACTGTTGCTGAAGCTGAGGAGTCTATGGAGCCGAAAACTGATTGAGGAAGACCCAAGAGTTTGTTATGGTCCTGGGCCAAAAGCTGGACCAAGAGAGAGATTCTCAGACCTGGCAGTGAGCATCTGCTGTGGGGGTCACAGCTGTCTGGAGACACCAGGGGCTCTGCAAGACTCTAGTCCTCCTACCCAAGAACCAGAGTGGTTGGGACTCCAGATAGGAGAATATATTCACAGGATTCTCCAACCAAGAAGAAATCAGAGTCTAAAGTCTGAGCTAGCAAAAGCAATGGCAATTCTGAAAACAAAACCAGAACCGGGGCAAAGACACAACACTATTTTTTCATCCTTTCACAGAAAATTAGCTTACACGAAGCCACAGATACCTCTGGAGGTTGACGTGAAACATCATGGAACAAAGATCAAGACTACCACGTAAGCCAATTAAGGCTTCCTGCATTGAAGCCTTGCATTTTGAGAATAGTAATGTTCAGCACTGGCAGTGTATTTCGATCCTCCTGATTTAGCCCCAAGTGCAGGGTTTATAGGCAACATGACTGCATTTTCTATCATCAAATGTCTGTATCAGAATTTTTTATGTTATTGAAATGTATAATCTATAGGTACCACATGATGCCTCAGAACAATAATAAATCATTCATTTGCGATTATATCCTTTTAAACAGAAAACCTCAGAACCATTTATTATAACTGTACTGTATAAATAATGTGCTGAAGAAGGTAGTCTAAAATGATTTTCAAGAAATCTGAAGAATTCCTGGGAATTATGACTTGTCCCTGAAGCTCAACAATCAACAGGCCAGTTTTTGTTGTTTGTTTTCATGCAATGTTGGGAATCAAATCCAGGGCCTGGCATGTGCTATTGCAATAGAAGTTTGTTTTTGTTTTTTAAATGTGTATGAATGTATTGCCTGCGTGTAGGTAAGTACACCGATGTTGTGCAATGCCAGCAGAGATCAGAAGAGGGTGTTAGATTCCTTGGAACTGGAGTTACAGACAGTTGTTAGCCACCATGTGGGTCCTGGGAATTGAACCCGGGTCCTCTGCAAGAGCAGTCAGGTCTCTTAATGGCTGAACCAACTCTCCAGCCTTTGCCTTCTGCTCTTTCCACCTAGAGTTAGAGTCACTCTGGGAGCTCCAGCTGATCATATCTTAAAGCTCACAAAGAGACAGAAGCGCTTCTCACAGGTTTGGTAAAGGCCCTGGAGCTTTCTGATGGTCCCAATATGGGCTTCACTCTCACCAGAGCCATTGGTCATCCAGAGAAAGATGGGATATTCTGATTGGCCAGGTTTGGGTCTTTTGTTTTTATATGGGGGATCAGTCCTACCTAACAACACACAGGATTCCCCTAGTAAGACAGAGCCTATTTGGAGAAGTTGGGGAGAGAGGCCTGGGAGGAGGGAGCCACCAGTGTCCACTTCACTGACCATCCTTGCTTTCCCTGAAACACCACCACCTTCCTCACCTGTACTCTGTAACCCATCTTTCCTTGGGTTTCACATTTCCTCACCATGTAGTCCAGTTATGTGCACATCATAATGGAATTGGTCTTATTCCTTTGAAATTCCAGTACCTCAGGGATTCCTGGCAAACAGTAGGCACTTGTGATGGCTGCTGTGCATTACCAACTTGATGGGATTTAGAATCACCATGGAAACACACCTCTGAGTGTGTCTAGAAGGGTTTCACCGAGCAGGGAAGACTCACCCTGGATAGGAGCAACACCATCCCATTGCCTGGGGTCCTAGACTGCACGAAAAGGAGAAGTGTTCATCCCTCTCAACTTCCTGGTTGTGAATACAGTGTGACCTGTGACCTCAAGCTCCTGCTGTCACACCTTCCCACCACGATGAGCTATACCCTCAAATTGTGAACCAAAATAGACCCTGTCCTAGGTTCTGTTGTCAGGTAGTTTGTCTTAGCAATGAGAAAAGTAACCATATAGCACTCAATAGCAGGCATTTATCAAAAATAACTATGTGCCAGACTTTTCACAGTTGTATATGAACTATTTCACTCTGTCTTTAAAAACTGAAACATGGTCTCATCTAGTCCAGGCTGGCCTCAGTCTCATTATATAGTTCAGGCTAGCCTTCTACTCTTGATCCTCCTGCCTCCACCTCCTCCTCAGTGCTAGGATTAAAGGTTTCTATAACCACACCCAGCTGAACTAGTTTATTCTTCACAGTGACACAACGAAATAGTCTTTGCTGCAGTTTGGATCTTGAATGCCCCCCAAGGATCCATGTCTTTAAGGATTGGTCCCAGTCCATGGCACTATCGGAAGTGGTAGCTTTAAGAGGTGGGGCTAGGGGCTGGAGAGATGGCTCAACAGTTGGGAGCACTGACTGCTCTTGCAGAGGACCTGGGTTCAATTCCTAGTGCCCACATGGTGGCTACGAACCGTCCTTAACTCCAGTTCCAGAGGAATTTGAAGCCCTCTTCTGACCTCCGAGGCATTGCAAGGCATGGGTGCACTCACATACATGTAGGCTCATGCACATAAAATAAAAACAACAAAATATTAAAAAGAAAAGAGGGGCTAGTGGGAGGCCTTTGGGTCATTGGCGCTTGCCCCAGAAGGACATTGTGGTTCTTCCTCTTTCTCTCACTTCCTGACCATGAAGTGAGCAGTTTTGCACTCCTGTGTCCCTCTGTCATTGTCATCTGGCACCACCACCTGAGGCCTGAAAGGCGTAGGTACACTGGATCACAGACTGGAACCTTTGAAACCATAAGCCAAAATAAACCTTCTTCTCTTTATAAATTGACTGCCTAAGTATTTGTTATAGTAATGAAGGGCTGACTAACATACCCCCCCCCCTTAATTTAAGCATGTATGAACTAAGTTAATAAAAATCAGCCAGGGTTTAAAGAAATCAGCAGCAGAACCCTGTTATGGCTCAGGGGCTGTCTACCATGTCCAAAAGACCATCTCATTATCAAAGGGAGCTATTGTCTTGTGATACTTCCCTGGAGATAGCATGTCTGACCACAGAACACGGGTGGGCTGACCTCCACAAAGGAGGCTGAACTGCCAGTGACACAGCCAGAGGCAGAGGACACCCCTGCCAGGCCCTCCCTGCCACCCCCCTCCCATAACATCATAAACTTTCTGGGTTCCCCTAGGCCAGCAAACAAAGGAACTGCTGCCTTTCAGAATAAGTAATCCTGATACTGGACATCTTCCAAGACACACAGAAGGAATCCCTCTGGTCGATGGATGAAGCGCCACAGAGTTGCCGAGCAAGAGGGACCTGAAATAATCGCCTCAGACAGCTTTTGTTTCCTAGATGACTAAACAGAGGCCTTAGAGGTGAAAGAAATGGTGAAAGGTCGCACCGCGAGTTAGTGCAGAAACTGATGTAAGACTCCAACCGGCATCTCTGAGGCTTTGCATCTGCCGAGTCTTCACCCAGAAAGATCCTGTATGCAGAGGCAAAAGTAGGGTGCTTAACCCTATGAGGTGGACTCCAGGATTTGTCTTTAGCTTCCTGGTTAGAAGCCTTGGTTTGTGGGGCTGGAGAGATGGCTCAGCAGTTAAGAGCACTGGCTGCTCTTGCAGAGGGCCCGGGTTCGAGTCCCAGTACCCACGTGGCGCCTATGAACTGTCCATAACTCCAGTTCCAGGGGAATCCGAAGCCCTCTTCTGACCTCTGAGGCATTGCAGGACACAGGTGCACTCACATACATGCAGGCAATACACTCATACACATAAAATAAAAATAATAAATAAAATATATTTTAAAAAAAGAAGGCTTGGTTTGGGACCTAGTCCGAGGAAAGTGTTTCAAGACGGACATGTGCTCTGTTTTCCAGAATGTTCCATGCTCAAGATGGTAATGGTAGAGAGTCACACCTAGACCTGTGTGTATTCTCATTAGAGAAGACCCTTGCATTTCCCACGGAGTGGGTGGCAGGTTCTGTTCAGCAGAACAAATGGCCTGACCCTGTCAGTCTGGTGACACACTTTGCTATCAGCCTGCCAGCCCTGGGACAATACTTAACTCCAATTATGGGAGCATTTCTAACTAAGTAACAAATGGTGTTATCTGTGTTTTTGTGATTTGGGCTAGACCTGGTCAGAATATCAAGATATCTGCTGTGCTGAGGTACAAATCTGGGCTACAGATTTCTAGCACCCCAATACTCTATTCCCTGCAGCAGCAGGCCCACAGTGATGTATGTGCATGGCACCCAGAGTGGGGATACTTCTAAACATGAAGATAAGACTTGGAGCATCATTCTTCTAAACATGAGAAGACTTGTCAGATGTGATGGCTCATGCCTATAATCCCCATACTTGGGAGACTGAGGCAGGAGAAGTCCAAGTTTGAGACCAGCTGGGCATACACAATGAGTTCTAGGCCAGCAAGAGAGATTCTGTCTCAGTACCATCCCACCCCCATCCTGCCACAAGTAAGTCAAGCCATTGTTAAATAACATGTGTTTTATTTTCTGTCTTCCAAAATATCTCTGTAACTACAGAAATTGCAAATATATGTAAGGGGTGACTTTTATATGACTTTGAGTCAACAAAGATGTGACTCTTATCATTACAGGGCATGTCTGGTTTTCTGCTGATGGGCAACGATGCCTAAATAAGTAACAAAATACAGACGTTCTTAAAGCAACTAGAAGAAAAGATTTTTTTTAAAGTTTTTTTGCTGCATTTATTTATTTATTTGTTTATTTATTTATTTATTTATTATGAGCACCAAGAGAGGTCAGAGGGAAACTGTGGAAGTCTGTTCTCTCCTTGACCTTAACTCAGGTTACCAGACTTGGCAGCAAGGACCTTAACCTACTAAACCAGCTCACCAGCCCAAGAAAAGATTCTTGAGAGCTTTTACCATAAAAAATAATAAGCATTTGAGGAAATAAATATGTTTAAACTGCTTCAAACATTATACAGTGCATACACGCTGGTTTTGTTCTGTGTTAGTTTTGAAGCAGAATCCTGGTATATGGGCCTGGTGGACTTGGCACTCGCTGTGTAGGTCAAGCTGGCCTTGAACTCACAGTGATCCTCTTGCTTCTGCCTCCCAAGTGCTGGGGTTACGAACGGGCACCACCACACCCAGCTTCACAATTTTATATATGTATCAGAATTTTATGTGGTATCCCATTGATATGTACAATTTTTTATTTTATATATTGGTTAAAAATATTTTAATTCAACTAGAAAGATATGCATTTTTAAAGGCATTCATAATTCACACATCACATTTATTCTATAAAACTAATTTTCTTCATTTTAGCAACTTTATTATAGGATTGTATGAAGATGTTCACATGTTTTTCATTAGCAGTAATAATCTAAATAATTAAATACTCAAAGCAACTCTATGCAAAGTACCCAACTTTTTTACATATTTTTATAGAATTTATAAAGAAAAATTATATATCTTAAAAAGTTATTTCTTTTCATTATTGGTAGTTAATTACACTGGGTGAGGAAGAGCTGATCTTCTTAAAGGCTGACTAGACCTCAGCAGATGAACTTACACTGAGGGACATCTGAGGGCACTAGCTGGACATGATATAGAATTATGAATTTTAGTCAGGGGCACTATGGGCGGATACCAATGGGGAAGGGGGTATAAAGTTGATTAAGATGTCTGTATGGAATGCACAAAAATTCAATAAAATTTTTTAAAAGTTATTTCTTCTAATATATTCATTATTTATTTACTATAGTGTTAGGGGATTGAATCCAGGACTTAGCAAATGCTAAGGATATTTAAACTCTATCCCCAGCCCCTAAATCTGTGTGTTAAAATTAAAAGCCCAGTTACTAGGTACAAAGGAAAGGAAGCGAGCCCTTTATTTGGCACATTTGTAAGAATTATAGATAACTGTATCTAATACTCGCATATTCTAATGCTATATTGTGCTGGATAGCTTTAGTGTCAACTTGACGCACCTGGGTTGAGGGAGCCTCAATCAGGGAATTGCCTCTATTGGACTGGCCTGTGGCCATGTCTGAAGGGCATCTTCTTGATGAGTGATGTGGGAGGGCCCAGCTCACTGTGGGTGGTGCCACCCCTGGGCAGGTGGGCCTGTGTTGCATAAGAAAGCAGGCTGAGCAGGAGCCGAGGGAGCATGCCTGTAAGCAGCGTTCCTCCATGGCCTGTGCTCCAGCTCCTGCCTCCGGGTTCCTGCCCTGAGTTCCTACCTTGGGCTCCCTTATGAACTGCGACCTGGGAGATGTAAGACAAATAAACCATTTCCTCCCCAAGTTGGTACTGGTCAGAGTGTTTTGTCACAGCAATGAAGAACAAACTAAGACATATATGATTTCTGGGGCACCCAGTTTCCAGGTGTGTTATGTAAGATGGATGGGGTTTTTTCATTTGCTAATAGAGGACATGAAGTCAGGGGTTAAGGAAGTAGGAGGTGGTAAGGTGAAGGTGGACATGGGGGAAGAGGTCTGAATATAATCAAAATTCATTGTTTGAAATTCTTTTTTTTTTTTTGGTGTTTTTGAGACAGGGTCTCCCTCTGGTCCCAGCTGGCCTGGAACTTGCTATGTAGACCAGGCTGGCCTTGAACTCACAGAAATCTGCCTGCCTCTGCCTCCCAAGTGCTGGGATTAAAGGCATGGGCCAAACGGCCTTGAAATTCTTGAATCAATAAAATTTCTCTTAAACTTAAAAAAATTTTAAAGAGTCCAATTACAAGTTATATATAATTAAAGAATGTGAACATTTTTGGTAAAAATGTATTGTCTACTTTATGGAAAAGTCATTTAAATTTTATTGCATCTTTTTGCAAAAATAAAGTTATTGACAGTTTTAGCATTTCACTCCCAACTAGTTAACACAACATAAAAAATCATTGTCACACCTCACAAGTTACTTCTAGATCTACACACCCTTGAGCTTCATTATTCATGTTCTGTATTGAGGAATTGGCTTGCTCAAGGCACTTTCTTTATAACCTCAGTTTGTACTCAGTATGTAACAATGAAAAATGTGGGCCCAGTCCTCGCCCAGCCCATTCCCAGTGAAAGGAAACTGGGAACACAGTCTTCTTCCTGTGTCAGTTCTCACACCCTGCACAGTGTCCTTTCCCCTATTTAGTGATGTGATTTTCTCTCTTTTTTTGTGGGTGGTTTTTTTTTTTTTCTTCCTGATGAAAGTTTTCCGAAGCATAGGCTAATGTGCTGAGAGGTTCTTTCTGCAGAAGTGATGGACTTTTGGTCAGCTTTATTCAGGTTTGATTTACAGTGCTGAACCAGTAGCATATTTTAAAAGGCAACTAAGCAGATCGACACAGTAGATGAAATGTGACCTGTGGCCCACAGGAAAGCCTGTACCTCCCCTGGGAGCAGTGGTTCGGTATTCACTCACACAGGGCTTAGTGGCTTTACAGACCCTAACCACTATGAAGAATGGAACTGGCATGCATGCAGATTTAGGAATGATGTATCATATTGCAAAATATCCCAAGGTTGGCACATGCGACTGTGTGGGTGAGGGCTTCCAGGACTGCTGATGGGAGCAGGAAATGGATGTCCAACATACTAGGAACTGGTGATTCATTCCAACAGCATCTGCTACATCGATGCTGAGAATTTAGCAAGTTTACTCATTTGTATCCCAACACCCCCAACTCCTAGTACTGGGTATGGAACTCAGGGCCTTGTGTGTGCTGGGCAAGTACTCTATTACTGACCTAATTACCACAAGCCTTTTTTCACTTTTTAATTTTGAGGCATGGTCTCAATAAGTTGCCCAGGCTAGACCTGAACTCTGTAGCCTAGGCAGGTCTTGAACTTTTGATCTTCCTGTCTCAGCCTCTAGAGTAACTGAAGTTATAGTCCTGTATCACCAGGCCTAACTTTTGTTTTCTTATCTTAGTTCTTCCATGGATCAAATCTTCCAACACTCCATAAGCAGTGTCTAGCCCCAGCATTGACATTGACCCCACCTATAAACTTCCTGACAAACAGATGTAGTCAGTTTTTGTTTTGAAAACATAAGGCAAGGGCTGGAGAGTTGGTTCAGTGGTTAAGAGCACTGACTGCTCTTGCAGAGGATCCAGGTTTGGTTCCCAGCACCCACATGGTGGTTAATGACTGTCCATAACTCTAGTTCCAGGGGAATCCAGTGCTCTCTTCTGACCTCTGTGGGCATTGCATGACATAGGTGCACTAATACACATGGGGACAATACACACATAAAATTAGAATAATAAAATATTTTTTAAAAAAATATAGGGCAAGAAAAAAGGAGAAACAGTTCTGCGGGGCCTGAACAGTGGTGCCAATAGACTGGACATTCAGGGTCACAGCTGTGCCATGCACTGGTCACCTGTGGCACACATTCATCTTTTGTGAATGGGTTTTTTATGCAGGACCTTCTAAAGTACTGACCCAGGACATACTAAAACATTTGCACCCTTCAAATCTGTGAATTTTGCATCCATGGATTCAGCTATTGACTCAAAATATGAATCCTTCCCCGATTACATCTGTACTAAAAATGTGCACTTTTAAATTATTACTCCCTGAACAGTAGTACAAAATGACTATATAGCATGTATATTGTATTTAGTCTAATAAGTAGTCTAGAGACAGAAACATAGGGAAAGACAGACAAGTTATGTGTAAATATTATGTGATTATATATAAGGAACTTGAGCACTTGTGAATATTGGCGTCCTTGAGGGGAAGCAGGGTCCTAGAACTAATCATCTATGGATATTGAGGAACAGGAACTGTCTTATGATCGTTTTTCCAGGTTCTATCCAGGAACTATCCAGGTCGGCTATGTTTTGAATGAGAAATGTCCCCCATAGGCTCATGTATCGAACACTTTGTCTCCAGTTGGTGGCTCTGTTTAGGGAAGTTGTGGACTTTCAGGAAGTACAGTTTTGCTCCATGAAGAAATATAATCACTGGGAGCAGGCTTTGAGGGTTTGTAGCCTTACCCCACTTCCTGTCTGCTCTCTCTGTTTCCTGTGTGCTGTTGAGATGTGAGCTCTTAGATTCTGGCTCCTGCCACCATGCCTGTCCGTTGTCCCCACCACTGATGCTGCTTCTCTGGAAACAGAAACCAAAGTAAATTTTCTTCCTTAAGTTGCTTTTGGTCATGGTATTTTATCACAGTGCTAAACACAAAAGTAACTCAAACGAGACCTAACCCTCATCACTCTCATCACAACCTAATTCCATCATCAAGAAAATTCTAGTAGGAGAGTCAGACATTAAATGTGTTTTTCCAGAATAGTGCATTTGTGTGCCATTTTTATTGTGGCCTTCTTTGCACAAGAGGAAGTTTGTTATTGTTTTGAAGAAAAGACAATGGGGGGGAAGAGGGTTGAGAGGATGGCTCAGTGGGTGTGAAGTGTTTGCCTTGAAAGCAAGAGGACCTGAATTTGATTCCCCAGAGCCCTTGTAAAGCAGAATGAAGTAGCCCATGAGTCTGTAATTCCAGGACTCCTGAAAAGATGGGAGGCAGAGACAGAGGAATCTCTGCCTTGAAGCCAGAGAAGCTTGAGGACTGCTAGACTGGCATCCACACAGCAAACGAGAGACCCTTTCTCAAAGAAGGTGGAAATTAAGGAATGATGCCCAAGGTTGTATGTCATGGCATGAACATGTATGTGATGGCATGCACACACCTACATTCACACACACATTATACACACAGAGATCTTTTTAAAAAATCAAGGCAACAAATCATTCTCCTCAGTTACCCAGTAAATACACTAAAAATAACAAAGGTAATTTTAATATAAATGTAACTTGTTTAGGGATGAAAAGAACACTAGTGTGTCTTTCTATTCTCATCATGCAACAGAGGACTAGGAACACAAAAGGCCACAAATGGTCAAAACGCAGAGAATAAGAGTCTATAGAGAGTGGGTCCTTGGACAGGTCTCCTATAGTGAGGTCCACCCACCCAGGGCTCAAGGACCATTGCGGAAGAGGGATCAGAAGGATTGTAAGAGCCAGGGAGGAGGTGCATGACCATACGGAAATAGTCCTACAGGCACCAGAGACCCTTCTCATACAAACCTACAGCAATGGTGTCATCATGCACAACACCCATGCAAACTCAGACAGACAAAAATCCAGCACAGAACTGTGGAAATGAACAGTAAGCTCCAATCTTAGTCAAAGAGTTATTGGCAGCTGATTAACTGCTGGGTGAGGAATAACTGATCTTGAAGAGAGAGGCTCTAGATAGGCTGACTAAACTCCAGTGGATGAACTTGCACTGTCTCATCATGCAACAGAGGACTAGGAACACAAAAGGCCACAAATGGTCAAAACGCAGAGAATAAGAGTCTATAGAGAGTGGGTCCTTGGACAGGTCTCCTATAGTGAGGTCCACCCACCCAGGGCTCAAGGACCATTGCGGAAGAGGGATCAGAAGGATTGTAAGAGCCAGGGAGGAGGTGCATGACCATACGGAAATAGTCCTACAGGCACCAGAGACCCTTCTCATACAAACCTACAGCAATGGTGTCATCATGCACAACACCCATGCAAACTCAGACAGACAAAAATCCAGCACAGAACTGTGGAAATGAACAGTAAGCTCCAATCTTAGTCAAAGAGTTATTGGCAGCTGATTAACTGCTGGGTGAGGAATAACTGATCTTGAAGAGAGAGGCTCTAGATAGGCTGACTAAACTCCAGTGGATGAACTTGCACTGAGGGACATCTCAGGACACTAACTTTACATAATAGGCCTTAATACAAATAACAGAACGTATGAACTCCAGTGGGGGTGCTATGGGAGGATGTCAAAGGGGAAGGGGGTATAAAGGTGATGTTGTCTGAAATACACAAAAATTAAATTAAAAATTATAGAAAAAAAATAATGTGCCTTGTTTGGTAGCAATTCCCTGCACCAGATTCCAAATGATCAGGATTAGAAGGTAGCCCTAAATATTTTCCTGTTGCTCTATGACATTTCTCTTATTTTTCCTTCTTGATACTTTCCCTTTTATTCCCTTCCTTCCTTGGGGATGCCCCTCCATTCTCTCAACTCCACATCTGCAAGGGGAGACATGGGATTTTATGGCAGTGCGTAACCATCTCTAAGATGTGCTGAGGCCAGGAGCGAGGAGTCAGGTTCAGTACCCGTTCCCCATCTAGTTCCTACTATTGTTAAGCAGAGGGATTTGAGTCATCCCTCCACTCCCCAGGATCAAAAGAGTTCAGTGAATTTGAAACCATTTCCAGGGTTCAAAGCAAGAAGTCATTAAAGATAAATGTTGGGATTAGGGGTGTGGTTCCATCAAAAGTGCTTAGCTGGCATATGTAAGGCCTTGGGTTCCATCTGCATTACCATCAGGGGAACAGAGGGGAGGAGAGGAGAGGGGAGGGAAAGGAAAGGGAGAGGAGGGGAGATTGTTGTTGCTCCTCTGTGATTCTGAGCTATCTCTCCAGCCCAAATACATACATACATACATATAGATATAGATATATATATTAATTTGTATGGTTTGGGTCATCAATGCCCCATGTGCGGCTATCCTGTGCATTTTGGGAGATGGTGGAAACTGCTGGCAATTAGGGCACAGGGAGTGTTGAAGGACATGAAGGAGGTTGTGGGACACTGGCCACTTTCTCTTTCTTTCACTTCCTGGCTAAGGTAAGGTGAGCAGCCTCTCTAATATATGCTCCTGACATGATGTCCTATGCTGTCATAAACTGAAGATCACAGGGCCGAGTGACCCTGGATGACTCTGAAACTGTGAGCCAGAATGAACCTTTCCTCCTTTAAAGTTGCTTATTTTGAATGCTTTGTCACAGCTGACTAACACAATATGTAAACTTGGGTATAATTACCCTAGAAGACAAGCAGTGAGCCAATGTCCATATGAGGAATCCCCATAAACATGGCAGTGGCAAGCACAGGCTGATACAGATGTGTTGATCTGGGGACTCAAGGACCAGAGCAGCTTTGTCACAGTCAAGGTGAGTTTCTGAAATGGGAAAGACTTCTGGGAAAGCTCAGAGTAGCACAAGCCCAGTCTTCTGGAAAACACTATTTATTCATGAAAAAAGCACTCTGGGTATGTATGTATAATGGAGTTAGGGTTCAGCCTCAGTTAAAGTCATATGTCCCAGCCGCCTCACATTCCTTCAGACATATCTTTGTATGTTAGTCCTCTGTGGCTCTAGTAACAAATTCCACACACTTAGCAGCTTAAAACAATCCAAATATGTTCTCTGAAAGTTCTGCCCTTTCTATGCCCAGTTGAGGTTTCACCTGGACTATAGGAGACTCTGAGAAGACAGTGCACTTGCTGACCTCCGTCAACTTCTAGAGGCTTCAGGCAATCCTTGGCCCGTGTCCTCTTCTGCCTTCTTCAGAGTCATTACTCAGCCCATTTTCATGTATCTCCCGGCCCTCTCCTCTGGCCCTGACTTGTGTATCCCTCTTGTTAGATGTGTGACTACATCTGGCTGGAATAGATGTACTCCAGGACAATCTGATTCTAGAGATCCTTAAGCACATCTGTGAGGTCTCCTCTACCATTCCTATAGTCTGGATCTTGAATGTTCCCCCAAAACCCACATGTTGAAAGCTTCGTCTTTAACCTATTGCACCCTTGGGAAGTGGTGAAACTTTTAGCTTAGTGAAAAGTGGTTAGGTCACTGGGGGAGTAACCTTGAGGTACCTGGCCCATTTAGCCAAAGACAGTTCTCTGTCACCTAGTGTATTTTTCTAAGCCTACAGTATTTTTTTAAATATAAAATTATGTTCTTTGCTTCTTTCTCTCATTGCTTTTTGGCCACCATGAGGTACACAGGTTTTCTTTCAATCACAGCCTCCTGTCATGATGCTCTGCCTCACCACAGGACCAAAACAGTGATGTCAAGCAACCATGGACTGAAATATTTAAAACCATGAGTCTAAAAAAACTCTTCCTCCTTTAAGTTAATCATCTCAGGAATTCTGTCACAGGCAGACTCTGGGAACAAGGACATGGACATCCTTGAGGCTCTATTCTTCTGCCTACCAGGCTTTGAGTCCAGTTCCTGTTACACTATGATTCCAACTATACTTCACCTTCCCAGGAAGCATAGCCCAGGCCTCTCGGTTTCAAGTCCTGGATTTCTCCTAGCCTAGAAGCCAGTGGAACTCACTTAGCAGCGTAGATACAGGTACTGTGAAGAGATGCCACTGCCCCCCCCCATCTGCAGTGGACAGAGCCCAGCAACTAGCAACCATTTTCCTTCTCTGCTGTGTGAGTCAGAGCTCTCCAGAGAAGGACAGCTGTACACCTGAGCTTGGTAAAGAGGCAGGCAGATCTGTAAGGGAGATGGTTGCGGATTTCTTAGGAGGAATTGACTCCCATGATGACTATGAAGGCTGAAGAGCCCTGAGATCTGAAGTGAGCCAGCTGAACACCTGGGGGAGCAAAAGGAGTAAGTTCTATCAATCGGAAAAGCAAGAGAGCCAGGGGTATAAGGTCCACATCCAGTACAAGTCCACAGGCAGCAGAAGGCAGGTGCTTGAGGGTGAAAACAGAAGATGGATAGCAGATTCTCCCTCCACCTTTGAGAAACTTTTGCCTAAAGGAATAGGTTTGGGGACAGCTTGATCCAGGACTTCAGGCCAATTGTCTGCAACGGGAAAGCAGAACTATTTGATATGACTGTGGTGTGGGGAAGAGAACTGTGGACTAAGCAGACAATAGTCCATTTAATTTAACTAGTACCATCTCTACTCATTATTCCTCACCCAAACTTTCCACCTACTCACCCATCTGAGAAGGTTCAGAGCATCCTGTCCTCAGAGTGGCTGAATGGCTCACTTTGCATCAGTGACTGGACACCCTCTTTTATACTTCTGTGAGTTGAATTAACATTAATTGACCTCTCAAAAAATGAGGTGCTCTCATAGAGTGTGAGACCAGATTCCCAAGCCTGTATGACTGAATCTTACCCATGGTAACTCTGCCAACTTAACTGTGACCCCGAGAGACCTCTTACTGGCTGGCCAGTCAGCTTCTCCCAAGGGTGCCTTCTATACTGCTGAGTTCCATTGGTCATCTACTTCTTCTGAGTCCTTCATCTAATTTTGTAAGTGAAGAAACTGAGGTCCACAGGGGACAGTGATATCCTAGGGTACACAGCCAGCAGATCAAGGAGCCAATGGCTGAGCCCACTTTTATATGACCCTAAAGACCCCTCTCAATACTACCCTGCCTTGCCCTACAGTGGCAACATCTACCTGGATAAACTCGGTCTCCAAGAGCTCCTTCTCTTCAAAGAATGGGTCAGTCATGTTCAATAAGTTCTTGTTTTTAGGCATACAAGGACAGAGGTAGCATATGTGTGCCCCCAGACCTTTGCTTCATCATTTGAGTCTTGTCCCCTCATCCCTATCTCTAGCCTCCGGGTGTCCTTATCTTCTCTGTGACCCCACTATTATGAATCAGCAGGGACATGTCCTTCTCCAAAGCCAAATAAGGGACTGAGCCCTAAAACCAGCAATAAACCCCACAGGGTTTTATTAATTCAAACAAAGTGTATTCTGCAGTTGGAGGGTGTCTAGGGCCACATTAGCCTGTATGACTCCCAAAGGAAAAGGAAGGGAAAGCCAGGCTGCCCACCTCTGTTTATTGGGAACAATTGTCCTCCCAGCCCAAACCACATGTCCATAATAGGGAAGAAGAATGCAGCCCTATCAGGGAGTTTTATTCTTAGGGCTGGAAAAGAGCAAAAGGCATTTCTTTGGCCTCCAGTGTGTGAGCTTCAGACTTCCTCTTCCCCCTCCTCTCCTTAGCCCCCACCCCAGCCCCAGCCTCAGTGCTTTTGGCCTTGGCTTACATGAAAATTTATTTTCCATCTTGACACTGTTGAGTTAAGCCACAGCACCTTCTTAGGGATGAGATGAACAGGAAACTCAGTAAAAAGTTCCACTGTTCGGGGCTGCTGAGTTCCTGGGGGTGGAGTGCAGAAATCAGAAGCTGGTTTTGTGGGACTTCAAGGTTCAGAAGGGGCTCTGGTCTCTTGGGTCAGACTCACTGTCACTGGAGCCCTCAGTATGGCTAAGAGAGGTACAGCTGTCTCACTTCTGGATGTGGGGAAGACAGGAAGGACCCTCCTCTTCCTCTCCCGGAGTGGGGACATTGAGGACACTCAGCTGGTGATGGCCACTGTTTGGGAGAGATTTTTGCTATTGTTTTCAATGCAAAGGGAATGCACAGCTCACAGGAAACCTTTGCACAGGATTTGGGAGTGCTTAGGCCCACATCCCATTTACTCTGGGATTCTGGGCCGAAGTTGCTCCATAGGCCTGAAAGCTGTACTGCCTGTTTCCCTCACTGTACATTTTCTGCCCACCCCCATACCCTCCACCATGGCCAGGAAAGCCACGTTGCGGGGAAGGGGGTAGGGCAGGGTTGCAGGATGCAAGATCCAGAGAAGAAATTCAAATCGCTGGTCAAATCCTTGGTGTTGTGGGCAGTGGAATGAGAACAATAATGAAGCATCCCAGTCCCTGGGGACCCAGCTCATCCCTGCTGCCACAGACCTGCAATCGTTTGTCATAGCTGACCTCCCTCATTCCCCAAGGTCTCTTCAGTAGTGGCTATCTAAAGGAGGAGGGGCTAGATTTGTAGAGTATGTGGGGTGTGTTTCCAGACCTTCTCTCCTTCCACCCAGGTCATGTGACTTCTGATGCCTGGAATTCAGATGCATCCTATAACATGGAGCTGTCTACTGTCCTCTGATTGTCTGTATAGTAAGGCTGGAAAGCAAATGTAGAATGTTGTTTTGTTTTTGAGACAGGGCCTTACTATGTAGTCCTGGCTGCTCTGGAACTCATTATGTAAAGCAAACTGGCCTTGAATTCGTGGGCAATCCTCTTGCCTCTGTCTCCTAAGTACTGGGATTACAAGTATGCACCAGTCTGCCCAGCTTTGTGGAGTGCAATTATAACCAGCCTTTCTCAATCCCACCATTTATAATCCAGGGCTCTTGAAGGTACTAGGTACCCCTGAGGATGATGTAGCTCAGATGAATAGGGTAGACTCAGATGAACCTCTGCCTCTAGACATGAGACTCTGTCAATAAACGTCCAGATCTTCACAGATTTCCTTTACAGAGAGCAGCCCGAACATTCATCAGCACATGGATGGAGAAACACATTGCAGTACACATGTATGGTATGTTACTCAGCTTTTTTTCACTGTACAAACACCTGAGAGAAACAATGTAGAGAGGACAGATTTATCTGAGCTCACAATTTCAGAAGTTTCAGCCCGTGGCCAGCTGTCTCCATCGTCTCTGGGCCTGTGTGAGGCACCACAGTGGAGAAGTGTTCTAGAGCAGAGTTCTAGAACTCTGCTCACCTCAGGGTTGACAGAGAGGAAGGGGCCAGGCAAGGTATACTCTTCATTCAAAGACCCAATCACCCACTTCCTCCAACAAGGCTCCACTTTCCACGGTCCCACTATCTCCCAATTGTTCAAATTGTCAATCCGTCAATGGATGAAACCACTGATGGATCACAGCCCTCGTGATCAGGTGTCATGAACACACCCTCAGACACACTCAGAGGTATGCGTCATTAATCTCCTGGGTGTCTCTCAATCCAAGAAAATGGAAGATCCAAGTTAGCCATCACATTGTGGAATATGCCTCTGCTGTAAAAACAGATCTGACCCACACCGCAATGTGGATTCATCTTGAAGACATGCTATGTTAAAGAAGCCATACACAAAGGGCAGACACATTTTGTTTAATTCTGTTTACTTGAAATCTTTAGATAAATCCATAGAGGTGGTTGTCAAGGGCTGGGGACAGAGAATTAAGACATGGTTTAATGGGGATACAGTGTTACTGTGGAGTGGTAGATAAATTTGGGAACTAGATATAATTGATGGTTGCATGGCATCATGAATTACCAAATACCACTGAGCTGTTTACTTCAAAATGGCTCATTTGGGGCTAGGCATGTAGCTCAAAGTGAGGGCTTACTTGGCTACTATGTGCAAGATCTTGTGGTCCTCAACACAAGATGAAATAAAATGGTTAATTTTAGATTATGTGAATTTCAGCTCAATAATTTTTTTAATAAAGGGAGTCAGGGCTGTGGAGGCAGCTCAGCAAGTAAAGGTACTTGTTGCCATGTCGTCTGATGGTCTGAGTTCAATCCCCAGGATCTACATGGTGGAAGGAGAGGACTGACTCCAGAAGGTTGTCCTTCCATTTCTACACTCATGCTGTGGCATGCATGTGCACATACATGTACATACAAATAAACAAATAAAATGTAATTAAGTAAAGAGAATCAACTGAACAACAGTGTTCCATGGTGTAAGCCTGATGATGAGTTCTTTAGAGTCTCAGGTTCTTTGTCACTGTGTCTCCACTCAGAGGCTTCAGGTACCTGTAAAGGACCAGCTGCTCTTGTGGTCATCATCTCTTCCATCCAGACCGGACTTCACCAACATCATGCACAGATGCCTGCTTCAGTTTCTGGGTCCATGTTTGGGCAGCCCGAGCCAGGACAGTGAAATGAATATGTATGTATACATGTGTATATACTATGTATGTCTATACACACACACTCATATATTCACATTCTCAAATGTTGCTCCTGTCTCTGTGTTGGATGCCGCTTAGCTTTTTGCGTACACATCTCCTTGATTAGAACTGAATCTTGCTTGAGGACAGGAGCTACTCTGCTGCAACATGTAGTTACCATGGCATTTTTAAGAAGGTGATATTATTTCAGGTTTCAAAATCCCCCCAAGTTTGAAAAAATTTTCAAAAATCCCCCCAATTTTTTAAAATCACTTTTTTGGGGCTGGAAAGATGACTCAGTAGTTAAGAACACTGACTTCTCTTGCAGGGGACCTGGGTTTGATTCCCAGCACCCATATGGCAACTAACAGCTGTCAGTAACTCTAGTTCCAGGGGAATTTGGCGCCCTCTTCTGACCTCCACAGGCATTGCATGACATGGGTACACTGACATACAGGTGGACAATGCACTCATACACATAAAATAAAAACAATAAATAACAGTGAGTTTTTAAATCACTTTTTCTGCTAAGTGTGGTGGTGCACGCCTTTAATCCCAGCGCTTGGAGTAGAGGCAGGCAGATCTCTGTGAGTTCAAGGCCAGCGTGGTCTATATAGTGAGTTCCTGTCTCAAAAAGATCAAAAAAAGAATCATTTTTTCTAAGTGGGTCAGTGTGGCACTGCATTCAGTGACTAGTCATGTCTAATTCCTGTTGTGTAATAGTTAATAGAATTAAAAAGAGAGCCCAACTTTCACAATCCCTTTTTTCTTATGTTTAAAACTAGATAAAATCAGTAGTTAAGAGCACTGGCTGCTCTTCCAAAGGACCCAGGTTTGGTTCCTAGCACCCACCTGACAGCTCACAAACTTCTTTCCTCTATGGGCATTGCACACACATGGTGCACATACATGCAGGCAAAACACTCATACACATAAAATACAAGTAAATAAATCTTTAAAAATGGATAAAATTACATAAATCATTCTATTATAGTGACATTTGATATATAAGTTGTATCACTATAAATAAAGTATGGTTTTAACACTTAAAATAAATAATTAAATTAAAAGGTGATATTAGCTAGGAGTTTGGCACACATCTATGATCTCAGCACTTGCAAGGCTGAGGCAAGAGAATTCTGAGTTTGAGGCCAGCCTTGACTTCATACAAATACTTTGCCTCAAAACACTGAAGAGAAAGGTTATTGGTGGTTATGATATCGTATGTATATATTGAACTTGTTGGTGCTATAACAGGCATGTCAAGAGAATCTTTTCTTTAAAAAAATTTTTAAGACATACCCTAAACAGGTTTACTGTTATAAGTTGGGAGTTGGTGGTCACAAAGTCAGTATATTCACACATTCGCTATCTTGAGGGAGACCAAAGGCACCGAAAAATGAAAATTTCTGAGCTATCGAGTTCATCTGTTGTATCAAAAATAGAAACTGAATGAAACATGCGCCACATAATTCACATCTGTTTAAATAGTAGGTACAAGGCCAAGCATTGTCCCAATTTGGTTTCTGTTGTGATAAACACCATAACCAAAAGCAACCTGAAGAAAGGGTTTATTTCATCTTACAGCTCACAGTCCATGATCAAGGGAAGTCAAGGCAGGAACCTGGAGGCAAGAACTGAAGAAGAGACCACAGAGGTACAGTGCTTAGTGGCTTTCTTCCCCTGGCTTGCTTAGCCACTTTTCTTATACAACCCAGGCCCAATTGTCCAGGGATGGCACTGCCCACAGTGGGCTTGGCCCTCACATATCAATTAGCAATTAAGAAAATGCCTCACAGACAGGCCCTTAGCCAATCTGATGGAGGAAATGCTTCAGTTGAGGGTCCACCCCCTCTTCCCAGGTGACTCTAGTTTGTGTCAAGTTGACAAAAACTAACCAGCTCAGTCATTGAAAGAATCATCATCGGTGTTGGAAATGATTATTTAGAATGAGGGACGATTTCAGACATCTCTTTAGCTAACATCGTTTTCAACTGGTCTTCAGAAAGCTTGCTGAATTCATTTGGTGGAGGTCTAACAGCAACTAGCAGAGAAGCCCAGAGAACGAGCAGCCTAAGTAAGCTTCTTATATATAAGAAGTCTGGAAGTGGTCATCCCAGTCTGGTGTGGCCCCTGCACTGGTCAGAAACCACAACTACTATCTCGTTATACTACCATCTGTGGTTTCCATTTCTAAGGCCCCAAAGAGTTACTGGCACTCCAGCTATTAAGTGTGCAGTCTGGGAAGCAGAAATAATGAAAATAGAAAGCAAGCCTTCCTCTTTCTAAGGCCTCTCTGAGGAAACTGCCATTTCTATAACCCCAGATTTGTCAGAAGGGCCTGGGAAGTGTGATCTTTATTCTGGGCAGCAATGTCCTCAGCTTCCCTTTCTCAGAATAAGGAGTTTTAATGAATAGAATAAAATATATGAGATTACAAGGCAACCAAACTATTCTGAAACATGATACTGGTTCCACTGGCAAAGGCTTTGAGGTCTGTATACCCAAAACTAAGGATTCCATTGTCTACAAATACAAGGATAGTTATCAGCCTCTGGTACTTGACATAGAAAAACTTTTCAGGGGCTGGACAGATGGTTCAGTCACTAAAGTACTTGCCACATAAGCATGAGTACTTGAATTTGGATTTCTAGTACCCATGTAAAAAGCTGGGTAGGAGAACCCCAGAGCTCTTTGGTCAGCCATTCTAGCTAAATCAGCAAACTCCAGGTAAGGGGTCCTATCTCAATACATAAGGTGGAAAGAGGCTAAGGAAGATACCCAATGTTGACCTTTGGCTTCAATATGCGCGCGCACACACACACACACACACACACACACACACACACACACGAACATACAGACAGAAAAGAAAAACCCTTAATTTTATTCACCTACTAAGCAATTACTGAATGCCTAGTTTAAGTCTCCTTCTGAATTGTAGGTTATGACAAACATAAGAAAAGATGTGATCTTTCCTCTCAAATAGTTCTCTAGTTTACCTGATAAAACAGTGGCTTAATATGCCTACCATTTAAAACAGAGGCTATTCAGCTTATAAAGGTGGGTAGTTTCCATGGCTTGCACATTAAATGTCCCCCAAAGACATGTGTTGAAAGCTAGGTCTTCACCATGGCGTTGTTGGGAAGGGGCAGAACTTTTAGGAGGTGGGATCCAGTGGGATGTAGTTAGGCCAGTGGGGATGGATCCTTGGTGGAGTTATAAGGATATCTACCTCATTGATAACACACAGTTCTCCTTGGACAGTCAATGTATGTTTTAAAGCCCATCGTGCCCTTTGTTTTTCTCTCTCTTTTGCTTCCTGGCCACAGGAAGTGAGCAGCTTCCTCTGCCAAATACTCCCATCATGATGTGCTGCTTTGCCACAGGCCCAAAACCAACAGGGTTAACTGACCATGGACCGAAACTTTCCCAACTATGAGCCAAAATAAACTCTTCCTTTTTAAAATGTGACCATCTTAGGTATTTTGTTACCGTAATAGAAAGCTGACTAATAGCAATCAGATAGGCCAGGACCAATATGCCAGAATTTAAAGTAGTTTAAAAAAAATACAAGAGTGGACTTTCAGGAAGCAAAAAAAGACAAGACGTATAAGATTTATTCTAAAAGAAAGGAGAGGGAGTCTATTTGATGAGGAATGTGGAAAAGTGGCGGGCAGAGGGGTGGCAGGAGTCTCCTAGGGGCTCTAAAGAATATGGCTGGGGAGGTGGTTGGTAAGAGTGTAGGTTTGAGCTCTTGAAAGTGAAGGAATGAAAGAGTCAAGAAATCTCTCTGTGTACCCAGGTTGGTATGTGAAAACATTTAACAGGAAGTTGAAGGATTTCAAGGGTGGATCAGAAGCTTGAGGTCATCTTCAACTACATAGTGAGTTCTAGGTTAGCCTGGACTATATGAGACTCAGTCTTAAAGTAAAGAAAGAAAGAAAAGAAAGAAAAGAAAAAAAGCTGTAGGCAAATATGACAAAAATGTAAACTATTAAGAATAGGTCTTTGTATAACATTCTTTTTCTGTTTTTTTTTTAAGCTTAAAATGGTCATCAATACTTTAAGATTTTAACTGCATTTTCATTCCATTCTAGATCCCAGTTAACTTATCCAAAAAGTACTAGCTACATATATTCTAAGCTTTTTATTACATTTATTTATTTGTGTGCATGTGCACATGTGGAGATCAGAGAACAATTTGCTGGAGTTGGTCCCGAGACTGATTAAACTCAAGTCCTTATATCATAAGACTTTGTGGCAAGCACCTTTGTCTGCTGAGCCGTCTTGCTGGCCCCTAAACTTTTGTGTTTAGTCTGAGGAGACTGGTCTTGTTCTACTCCATGAGACATGACAGGATTCTGCTTTTCTAAAATGTTTCTCTGAGTCTTGGGCGTGACTTTACTCCTCTCTGCCCAGACATTGTCTAGATTTTTCTTAGGACCAGCTCACCCACTTCTTTCTAAAATTATCCATCCATTTTAATTTTTCCCAGAGTGAACATCCTTAAAATTTCTCACTTCATTACTTTGTCTTATTTTGATTTTTTGCTTTTGGAGACAGGGTCTCACTATGTAGCTCTGGCTGACCTGGAACTTACTATGTAGACTGGGCTGGCCTTGAACTTACAGCAGTTCCCCTGCCCCTGTCTCCCAAGTGCTAGGATTACAGGCGTGGGCCACCACATCTAGTTATATTGATCATTTAGCATTTAATTATTTGACTTTGAACTTGTCTTTCTAACAGAAATTCGTTATGCAAAAGTAAAGTGAGGAAGGCAGGGAGAGAGGAGAGGGAAAGAAGAGAGGGAGGAAAAGGCAGGAAAGGAAGAAAGCATTCCTTTTTCTTTCTCCTTCTTTTGTTTTCTATTTTCTGTCTTTTTTCAGTGTTGAGGATGGAATTTAGGGCTAGGCAGGCTCTTTACCACCAAGCCACACCCCAACCCTATAATTTTTTTTTGAATGTTATTACTCTAACCTTTAAAAAAAAAAAAACTGGGAGAGACGGAGTTGAAAAAGAAAGCAAATTTCGGTGGGAATTGCAAAGTGGAAGTAAATATTAAATGTCTGGGCTTAGCAGCTGAGCCCCAGGTTCAATCCCCACTATGGCAAAAAGCTTGCCCAAGTACTTCCTCTGTTCTTCCTCCCTCCCTCCCTTCAATCATCATTATACAGAGGCCCCATGAATCCACATGGCATCTGCCCTTAGTCCCAGTGGGATAGGCAGACATTTGTCAGATGACCACACGCCAGATGTTAAGTTACAAACTGTCTTGAAGGAGAGGTGGTTAGGTGCAGTGGTGACGCTAGCCCTGACTACCTGGGTTGGAGGAGGAGGTGGCCTCAGGTCATTCATCCCTGGGCTATCCTTATCATTCCTGCACTGGCTGGGGCTAGACAGGGCTTCTCAGCACTCCCTCCCTGGTTCATTGCTCAGCTCCTCTCCCACTAACCTTCATAGTAGGCCCTGCCTTCTGTACAGGGTCTCACAGCACACAGTTGCTCTCCACTTTTGATTGTCGTAACCTTGCCAGCCTGGGGACTTCCTCTCCCAGGCCCCTTTACTGTGAGTTTTCAAACCCTGCCCAAGCAACAGGCTGAACTTCATCGGCACTCTATGCTTCCCTGTTTCACCTTGCAAGAAGACCCAGCAGAAACTTCCACCTTTTTGATGCCCAGCACCTGAGTGATCAGATGTTAGAATCTCTCCTACTCATCTCTGTGTCAGCTCCATGGTCCTACCCAGCACCTCCATTTTTCCAGCTGCAGAACGGGAGGAAGAGCTGGACACCTGTTCACAGGGTAAGCAGGGAGGAGATGAACAGTCAAGTCCCTTTGGGATCTTCAGTGGTGAGGGCGAAGACAGTGAGGGACAGCAAGGAGGAAGTGGTGGATCCTGCGACCTGATCTTCAGCTTGAGGCTGGGTTCACCACCACCGGAAGTGAGCAGCTGGGCCACTGCTCCTGGAGCACCCCTTTCCCAGCCTAGCCTCCTTCCTGGGCCCCGCCCACCACCTGCGGTTGATTGATGCTGTCAGGTGGAGTTTGACCTAACCGCATACCACTCAGCCTGCTCACCACACAGGCCCTGGATTTTCCAGGGCCGTTCTGATTTGGATTCTTTTGTCTACACATGACCTATTTGGCCATGTGTTCCAGTCTCAAAAACCTGATCAGCTACAGACTGTGGGTCTCTGTGGATGGTCAAAGGGGAGGACCTGCATGTGCCTGGTCCCTGTGGCCTGTAAGCAATACAGGCCCACCTGTCTGCTGGGCCTCAGTTTCCTTAGCTCTCAGCTCCAGGGGTGATGCCTAGGCTTGCCCAGCTGTCCCAGCTCTTCTGACCTCTGACTGGTGAATAGTTCACAGGGCTTGGGGGGAGAAGAGGACCTGACCTCTCATTGTCTAATTCATCAGCGTGTCAGGGGTTGCAAGGTGCTTGGAGTTAAAGGTTTGCAATGGCTGCCCTCATATGGCCATCAGGGTAAGGGGCTGGGAGCAGGCAGGGCCAGCAGACACTCCATGAGGGTGGATGAGGCGAGGCAAGAAACAAGAGTGGCAGGGGGTTTGGAGACACTGGAGCTGAGTGTAACACAGCTGGCACTGGTCCCCAGTCCCCTAAGGGATGCATGGCTCATCAGTAAAAGTGAGTGGCCGCCCAGTCCAGTTCTTCATTAAGACAGCAGCTCCTACAGTTTCTTCAGTCCGGGGACTGCCTGTGCCTGTGACTCTACCACTGCCTGGCCTGGGAGCCTTGTCTGCCCATCTGCCCCCAGTAGCCCTTAGCACCTTTACATTCAGCTGGGAGGTAGGTATAAGAGGACTGGTTGGACTCTCAGGGGAGGAGCTACTGACCATCTTCAGCATGTTGGACCTTCTATAAGGGAATGTCAGCAGGCTCCTTGATGATCATGAGCAGATAGTCACAGTTGCTCTGACTAAGATGGTAACAACTGCTGTGTTTGGAAGACAGTTTTCCACAACATGTACAGTGCTTGTCCGCATGTGTGCATGTGCTTGTGGAGGTCACAGAACAACCTTGGGTGTCATTTCTCAGGCACTGTCCACTTGAAAACAACACCAACAACCAGTGTTTCTCAGTAGCCTGTAACTCGCCAAGTAGGCCAAGCTGGCTGGTCAGCAAGTCCCAGGATCCTCCTAACTCCACCTCCCCAGAGCTGGGACTATAAATCCAACTTGGGTTCTGGAGATCTAACTCAGGTCCTTATGCTTGCAAGAAGCACATTACTGACTAAGCTGTCTCCTCAGCATCTAAGATTCTTTAAAAAAAAAAAACCAACAACTTTTTTTTAGAAGCTGTTGACTGAGGCTGTAGAGTTGGCTCAGCAGCTAAGAGCACTTGCTGCTCTTGAGGAGGGCTAAAATTTAGTTCCCAGTACCCATATTGGGAGGCTCACAACTGCCTGTAACTGCAGCTCCAGAGGATCTGCAGCTCTTGTGTCCTCCACCAGCACATGCATTTGTACATACATACACCCACATACAGACCTATACGGGTACACATTTTTTTTGGTCTTTTTGAGACAGGGTCTCCCTGTAGCTCCAGCTGGCCTGAAACTTGCCATGTAGACCAGGCTAACCTTGAACTCACAGAGATTCGCCTGCCTCTACCTCCCATGTGCTGGGACATACACATTTTTTTAAAAAGCTGTTAGCTGGCCTGAAACTTGCCATGTAGACCAGGCTAGCCTTGAACTCACAGAGATTCGCCTGCCTCTACCTCCCGTGTGCTGGGACATACACATTTTTTTAAAAAGCTGTCGACTGCTTTTTTCCACTGTTGCAAAGATTTCCTCTCAGGAGCTGAAGAAGTGTCTGCTTCTGCGTTAAGGCATGCAGTGTCTTCAGAAGCTGTTTTCTTCCTGTGTTGCCTTTGTGAGAAAAAAAAAAGTGAGAACATACTTCACTTTGTTCTGGTGACACAGTAGAAGATGCTTGCTGCCAGGAACCCCTTACTTCTCCCTCCCCTTCCTAGCTGGCTAGGCATTTTTAAATTTTCTGCCTCAGGTTCAAAGTGAATCTTTGTAATGAGAACCAGGCTGTGCCTAGAAGTCACCTGCCATGTGTGCTGGTACATTCTAGTTTCCCCTCAGGTCAACAGTAAAACAAGGCTCCCAGTGTAAAGCAAGCTTTTGAATAGAGCAGATCTGAGTTCCAATCCTGTACTTTCACCAGGCACCACGAGCAGGTCATTTCATCTCTCAGATTTCTTTTCTCCTCTGGAAAGCAGGTCAAGATGAACCACCAAGCCCAGCTGTTGACTTTTTTCAGGTTGCAAAGGACAGAGACCAATGCAGTCCTCCAAGAAAAGGAAGGGTTGGTGAGAAGACACCCCTGTAGGGAAGAACACTCAGGGCCTTCTCACTCAATAGCAAGACAGGCAGACCTGAAGCAGAACCTGGATGCTGTCCATCATCCTGCAGAATCAGAAGTCGATCAGAAGCAGGTATGTGTGTGCTGTGTGCCATCTGTGTGACTGTGCCCAGTGTATAATCAGTTTACCAGGGTCCCTGCAATGTCCATAGCTGCTCCTTGTGCCCTCCCCTCATTCCTCTTCACATCCCCACTCTTTCTCACCCCTTGTGATCACTCCAATCCTCACTGCCCTTTCCTGGATGTCACTTGGCCCCAGGAGTTGCCCTGCCTGTGTCTCCCCTCCTGCCAGCTGCATGTGGTCTCAGGAGGTGCTACAGTAATAGAGTGTGGAAGGTTAAGTGAAGGTGGGGACTCAATCTATGCAACTATGGGGAAGCAGTCATCATACGGGGTGAGACTTTCCAATGTGTGCTACTTTGGGGTCACCTACCCTTCTGTAAGTAACCATTCATTCATGTTCTGTAAGTAATCCATTTGATCCCAGTACTTGGGAGGCAGGGGCAGGTGGAGCTCTGTGAGTTTGAGTCCAGCCTGGTCTACATAGCAAGTTTCAGGCCAGCTGGGGCTGCAGGGAGACCCTGTCTCAAAAAGACAAAGAAAAAAAAAAAAAGTCATCCCAATGACCTCATTGGTTTCCCAAGTTGGAGTTTAGTGGTATTACAGTTGGTGCCTTATTTGGGTTGACTAGGTGCCTTTTCCTGTCACCCTAGGAAAAGTTTACACAACAGAGAGAGAAAAAGAGAGAGAGGGGGACAAAGAGAGACAGAGAGACAGAGACACAGAAAGAATCTTGACATGGGTTTGTGTAGTGGAGGGCACGTTTGAGGGATTTTGTTTGAATAGTGCTTATAATATACATAATGAGCTGTCAACTTTCAGGGTCACAGTCTTGTGCACATAGTAGGCATGCAGTAAGTACTCACTAAGTGTACCTGCTGCCTGACTACCCACACGACTTCAACAGTGCAAATGTACCAAGGCCACAGCCAAATCCAGTGTCTGCTGGCCCAAGAGCCCCCTTGAAGGTCACCAGTCCTAGAAAAGATTGATCTCAGAATGGTTTTCAAAGTAGGTCTCAGGGGACTATTAGGAAGGAGATCAACACTGTGGGTCTTTCAAGGATTTGAGCAGCTTATCTGTTCCTCTACTTTCCCCATTGGCTTTATCCTTACCATCTCAAACACTCATTTCAGGGCACCAGACACAAAACTGAGTTCCCAGGCTGGAGATATGGCTCAGCAGTTAAGAATACTGGCTGCTCTCACAGAGGACGTGGGTTCAATTACCGGCACCCACATAGCGGCTCACGACCATCTGTAACTTAAGTTCCAGGGGATCCAATGCCTTATTCTGACCTCTGTGGGTATTGCACAACACAGGTGTACTTACATACATGCAGGCAATACACTCATACACATAAAATAAAATAAAAATAATACATAAAAATAAAATATTAAGAAAACAAGTTTCCTTACTGTCTCCTCTAGGAAGCCATGTTTTGTTCTTGTCTCCCGCCCTCCCACTCCTCCACCCCTCACCCCATCTGCCCCAATTCTGGATTAAACCTCTGTCCTCTCCCAATCATATCCCTAGCTCCCTCCATCAAGCAGAATTAAGAAGATAGCCAAGGAGCTCTTTCAGGATTTCAGAGGTAAGAGACAAGCCCTCTTTAATTTTCATGTTCTCAGAGCTTAGGGGCCTAGCACACAGTAAGTGCACAATAACTTTTTTTTTTTTTCAATAAACAAGTGAAAAGAGAAGAAGGGCATTCTGGGAGGAATGAAATTTTTTTAAATTATTTATTATTTTTATTTTCTACATATGCAAGTATTGTGTATGGGTGCATGTATATAAGTACACCCATGTCATACAGTGCCCATGGAGGTCAGAAAAGGGTGCTGGATCCTCTGGAACTGGAGTTACACATGGTTGTTAGTGCCATGTGGGTGCTTAGAATCGAACCTTTGTCCTGTTCAAGACCAGCCTGTGCTCTTAACTGCTGTCATCTCTCCAGCCCATCTTTTTTCCTTTTTTAGATTTATTTAATCCCCCCACCCTGTGTGTGTGTGTGTGTGTGTGTGTGTGTGTGTGTGTGTGTGTGTTTCTACACCATGTGCGTGCCAGTGTGGACGTCACAAGAGACCTTCAGATTCCCTGGAACTGGAGCTATAGGGGTTGTGAGCTAGCTGATATGGATGCTGGTAACGGAACCCGGGTTCTCTGCAAGAAATGCATGTGCTCTTAACTGCTGAGTCATTTCTCCAGCCTCTGAAACTTTCTTTTTGAGGGCCAGTGAGATAACACAGCAGGTAAAGGTGCTTGCCTTTAAGCCTGATGACCTGAGTTGGATCCCTTGGAACCTACAAGGTAGAAAAACAGAACACAGTTTTACACATTGTTCTCTGACCACATACATGTACCTACAGCATGTGAGCACATACACACAAATAAGTAAATGAAAAGGAGTTTTAAATTTTCTCTTTCATATTTGTCTCACAAATATCTGTCTCATACTTGTTCACAAATAGCAGTTAAAGTCAAGACTCCATTTCCCACAAGTGACTGAATTTCTCTGCTCCCAGCTGTGCCAGTGACGTCTAAAATAGGAGGAAACTGGGGTAGCTCTAAACGAATCTGGCAGCACTGTAAGGAGTATGTGTGTCCTAACACAATTCCAAATACGTCATTAAACCACATGCAGAAAGCAAACACAAATCACCACTCTGACTCCTTGGAACTTAGTTATGTAGCCATTTTACCTTTCAGACCACAGCTAATCCCTCTGCCGGCTAGCTTGCCCAGGAGGCAGAGACTTTATCTTGTTCACTATTGGAGTCCCGAGCCCAGAAAAACTCCTGGCAATTGGTAGGTGCTCGATAAATATCTGTTGAATGATTGAGAAAAAGACCGGAGGGCAGTTTAAAAGCCACAAAGTGCTACCATAAATATCCTAAACTTCACCCACAGAGTCCCCTATGGTCTTAACTTAATCCTATTGACAACTCACCAAAAGTTCTATGAGCTTTCTTTATCTTGTTCTTGGCCACCACAGATTAAAAACTAAAAGAAAGGAGAAAAACTACCAATATAAACAAATTTTGTTATCTAGGAAGAAATAAAAGTAGATCAAGAAATTTTAAAAACACAGAATTTCCAGGCCTGGTCATATATACTTCCTGCGAGGCTGAAGCACACGGATTGAGATTTAGAGTCTAATTTGGGCTATATAGTGAGGTTTTTGTCCCCAAACAAAGCAATCCAAAAAGATGTAGAAGACTAGGACCAATTGTAGCAACTGTAATGTAGTGATTCCTGGGGCCTTTCAAGATATTATTTTAGAAAACAATAACTGATATTCAAAATGGGTAACTGAGTCATGAAAACCAGATAACATTTATTTCAATATATTTGTCTAAGATGACAGGAAAGTGAATCAAACATTGTTTAAAAGATCTGTATGCATGATGGAGAAATTGAGAAACAGTAAAATACTTAATGAAATAATCCAAAAGCAGATGTCCTGTGATATCTTTGAGTGTTTAAAAAAAATTACATTTATTTATTGTCTGAATGTGCACATATGTATACCACAGCATATGTGTAGAGGTCAGAGGAGTCGTTTCTCTCCTTTGACCATGTGGGTTTCAGGGATCCTCAGGTCATCAGGCTTGGCAGCAAGGCCTTTATCTACTGAGCCATCTTGCCAGCCCTCAAGTATTTTGATGCTCAGATTTATTGAGGATTAGCCCTATTTATGACTTCTCTTCATTAGTATGGGTGGTAAGGTGGTGTTTCAGTAACACCTTCAGGACTCTGCCCAATGAGCTCCCCTGCCAACTCAGAGTCCACAATTCTGAACCAACCTTTCATTGGGTTCATTTCTGATTTTCTCTGAGTAAGAACAGGGTTTCTCCAGGGTGTGTGGAATATTAGGCCAATTGAACAAAAATTTTGGTTATTCTTAGAATTAGTGGTAAAGATGGCAGGCACTGTAAGGACCAAAAGACCCACAGAGCTGAAGGGTTGGAGGGTGTTTTACTTTGCTTTTCTGTTGCTGAGCTAAAATACTATGATCAAAAGCAGCTTGAGAAGGAAAGAGTTTATTTGGCTTACAGATTCTAGTCCATCATCAAGGGAAGCCAAGACAGGACCTTAAAGTAGAAACTACAGAGGACCACAACTTATCAGTTTGCCTCCTCTGGATTGCTCACCTACCTTTTTATACAGTCCAGGTCCATCTCCCTAGGGATGGCACCACTCACAGTGGACTGTACCCTCCTACTTCAATTAGCAATCAAGAAAATTCCCCATAGACATGTCTGCAAGCCAGTCTGATGAAGGAAATTCCTCAGTTGAAGTTCCCTCTTCTCAGATGATGCTAGTTTGTGTCAAACTGACAAAAACTAACCACACAAGGGTTATCACATGACTTTTCCTGAGGACACATAAAGAGATCCGTTCATCCCTGATAGACAGGGAACTGACAGGCCAAAGGAAGGATTCTACCCAAGTCCAGCTTGATGAACCAATGAGTTTATTATGGTTACTTAAAGGAGCATGGGCAACTCAAAGGCTGTCACATCACCAGGAAGTCCCCTTGACCCACTGCTGTGAGAATGCAGCAATAGCATACCATCTTTGAGACAGAAAGTCTTACCTGTCACCAAATCTGCTGGCCCTATGACCTTGAACTTCCCAGCCTTCAGAAATATGGTCAGTAAATCTCTGTTGCTTATAAACCACCAAACCTATGGTACTTCATCGTAGCAGCCTACACAGAACAAGAGATCCTTCTTTCTCTAGACCCCAAAAGGCAGAGAAAGTGACCCTGAGGATATATGGTGGGGCTCAGCAGAACCTAAAGAAAAGATACCATAAAATAGCTGGTACATTCAATGCTGTCTACTGAGTCTCACCTCCAATAATTCTGACCGTCCTGGAGCTGCTGTGGAGCTCTGGTGAACTGGTTGTTTCACCGTGACATGAAGGTAGATGTTCCTTCTACTAGGTTAGAAAGGAGGCTTGTCAAAAGTGTGTTTGGCTTTCTTCCAAAAGATAAAAACAGGCCTGGATCTGCTGGTCTGCTGACCTGATTTGACTTCGGAATCAAACAATTTGGTCTCCATACAGTGGGTGCCCAGGGAAACCCACCTGTCAAACCCATTTCCTCTCCTGTCCTAGCTCCTCCCGTATGGTAGTTTATTTTGGTTGTCAACCTGGTTTGTGGGAGGAGCCAGTCAAACAGTTATTTTAAAATAAAAAAAAATTCATATTAGAACTTGGAAGTCTGGTTATGTTTGAACATTGGAAGGTTCAAGCAATAATGAGCTGGAGCAGAAATGACAAAGTTCCAACAGGATATGGTGCCCTCATCCCAGCCATTGACTCATGCCTGGCACCATCAATGCTCACTGTACCCACCTGACCTCCTGAGAGGCCAGCACTTGGCTTTCCATTCCAACCCTCTCCAGCACACTGTATGTGTTTCCAGGTGCTTCCCTGTGCAGGCCTCTAAAATTGCACTGCTATGCTCAAAGTGACTTGCCCCCCAAAGAGGATTACAAAACAAAAGCCTAGTCTGACCTGGGTGAAGCAGTCAAATGGTCAACTCACTGTGGAGGCCAATGGCAGTGGAACAGATGATGAGGTCCAGAGTTTCCAGGGAGAATGTTTGCTGTCAGAGCAGGTGCTGAAGAAGCAAGTCTGAAGCTGGAGAGGCAGCCAGAAATGTTAGTGACAGAAAGAGTGAGAAAAGGTCTTTAGAGAGCTTAGCAAAATGGAAGGAAAGTGCAAAGGACTAAAGAGCAGTCCACAGGCCAATGGCCTGGGAGCTACACGGGCAGCCACTTGGGTCCAAGGCTCTTCTTAATGCTCTGCTATCTTGAAATTCTTGTGTGTGTGCTTTAATTCTTTAATTATGTATGTGTGCGTGCATGTGCACATTAAATGCAGGTGTCCTCAGAGGCCAGAGAAAGCTTGGAGCTAGAGTAACAGGCAGTTGTGAACTACCTGATATGGATGCTTGAAAAAGAATTTGTATTCTCTGTAAGAGCAGTAAGTGCTCTTAACCACTGAACTGTCTCCAGCCCTCGCCTTGAAATTCTCAACACTTATTGAATAAGGACCTCAGGGAATTTTCATTTTTCACTGGGCCCTGCAAATGTTCATAGTGGAATCCCCCCGTATGGATTTTCCAGGCAGGGAGGGGCCCTGGTTGAGAACTAAGAGCCAGGGTCTGGGGAGAGGGAAAGAGGCAGAGGGATGCATCTCTAGGTCTCTAATCAGTGGCCTGGGAAAAATTACACCAGGCTTAGAGGCCAGTTTGTTATGAAAGTACATTGAAAACTCTAAAGTACGGGGCTGGAGAGATGGCTCAGTGGTTAAGAGCACTGACTGCTCTTGCAGAGGACCCAGGTTCGATTCCCAGCACCCACATGGCGGCTACTAACCGCCCTTAACTCTAGTTCCAGGGGAATCCGAAGCCCCCTTCTGACCTCCGCAGGTTGCATGACACGGGCGCACTCACACACATGCAGGCAATACATAAAATAAAAAATAATGAATACAAAATAATAATAATGATAAGAATAATAAAGTTCATGAGTATCAGCATTCTTTTTGTTCACCATGCCATGTTTTAGAAAATCACTCAAATATTTATTGAGCATCTAAATGTGACAGGTTCCATTAACAAAGCAAGGTAAGGAGATGGTTACAGGAACCTGCTCTAAGGGGTGAGGGGAGCAGGAAAGGCTTCTCTACTGATATGATGTATGAGCAAAAGCTAAGTATTATTTTAATTATCAATGAATGCCTATCTACTAAGTGTCTAGCCCATTCCAGGCACTATGCTGGTCACTTTTGTATCTTATCCCATTTAGTGTTCTACTCTTTCCCAAGTTGTCATTGATTTGTCCCCATCTAGAGCTGGGGAGGATCAAGCTGGTATGCAGTTTGGAGCAAGGTCTACCTCCCTGTTGACAGCATGGATGCTTCCTCCCACCTGCCTCAGGACCACAGCAGGTACTCAGGCCCGGGTCTCACCTGGTACTTCAGGATAGAGCTCAGCATTCCTTTTAGAGATCCAAAGATAGTCCTGGACCTCACAGGGCAAAGTCCCAGCAGAGAGCAATTGGCTGTCCCCTGTGGGCCCTTCAAAGACAAGCTGATGAGCCTCACCTCTTCCGGCTGGAACTTCCTGCTGAAAGAAGCTGCTACTGGCCGCCTGCTCCATCTAAGAAAGCCATGCCCCATCCCAGGGCATCCTAGTGGGACTCATAGGGGACTCAAGGGTCATCAGCTGAAGCCTCTTCCTCACCATCAACTGTGTGTCTGTCTAGTTCAGCCAACCCAGGCTCTGACAACTCAACAGAACCACTATTGGAATTGTATGAGAAACTACATTTTATAGTGAAATCTTGCTTCCTTCTGTTTTATGTAAGACATTTCCCCAAGAGGGAAAAAAAAAGTTGTAATAACTAGTATCATTATTCTTTCCTTGCTTTCATTTTCCACCTGAGAGCCATCTGTCATCGGAAAACAGATTACACCACTCAGGTTGAGTTCCACATCCAGAGGAGGAGGCTAGACAGGGGACAGCAGTGACCATGGGATACCCCTGTGAGGGGGCTGGGAGAGGTGAGGGAGGAGGAGTTGAACTGGCAGCTGTCAAGGTTGCTCAGGAGAGAACTGAGCTGATCAGGTGCAGTAGGCAGGCAACAGCTGTCCCACTGTTGAGTGGGTTGACTTCTTCCCATCTCTGACTTTGGGGTGGGCTGCAGAAACCTTGGCATAGACTCTCTAACTCGGTCCTCATATAGAGCATTGAGGAGGTAGAAATCAGGCAACAAATAATATTGACTCAGCCTCTCTTCTCTCTGGTCCCACAAGGTTCCCCAAGTTTTTTGAGACAGTCTCCCTGTAGCCCCAACTATCCTGGAACTCAATGTGTATACCAGGCTGGCCTTGATCTCACAGAGATCTGCTTGTCTCTGCCTCCCGAGTGCTGGGATTAAAGATGTGTACCACCACAGCTGGTTCCCTGGTTCTTTAGGATTCAGAAAAAAAATCCATTTAAAGCATTTTTGTGCCAGCAGTCATCATATATGCTCCCTGCCCATCATCCCATGCCCCCTCTTACACTTATACAATCCAAGAGCCCAGCCAGGGAATGGCCTCACCTACAATTAAGATGGGTCTTCCCATATCAATTAGTTAATTGGAGCTCAGGGAATGGCCCCACCTACAATTAAGATGGGTCTTCCCATATCAATTAGTTAATTGGAGCTGTAATCAAAATAGCCCACTCCCCAACCAGACAGGACCAGAAGCCCCTCTTCCAGATTCTGTTGCATTACGATGAACACTATCATAGATCCCACCACAGTGAGGGAGGCCACAGACCCCCAATCACCCACCTAAAATACCTCCCTAGTCCACTGGCACTGACCCCTTGGAAGCCCAGGGCACAGGGATACTGGGCTATGCTTCAATTCATGGGGCCTGACATCTCCCAGGGCACTGTCTAGAGTCTGACCTGGCCCAGAGCTGACTTCTCCACACTCTTTAACACCAGCTTTGCACTTAACAAGTGACTATGGATATCTGTATACCTTAGTCTGATCTTTGTTGTTTGTTTGTTTGTTTAGACTCTTTGCATTTATTTAGTGTGTGTGTGTGTGTGTGTGTGTGTGTGTGTGTGTGTGTGTGTGCATGCTCCATGACATGAGTGTGGAAGTCAGAGGACAACTTGCAGAGAGAGTTGGTTCTCTCCTTCCCCTATATGGGTGCCTAGGATGGAACTCAGATTGCTGGGCTTGGTGGCAAATATGTTTAATTGATGGCTTGTTTTAGCTTGTTAACAAGCCTGACTCTTGGGAGTTCACCAAGATTATCCAGTTTTTCCATGTGTGTCAGTCCCTTTAGGGCTGGGAAGAGAGCTCAGGAAAGTGCTTGTTTTATAAGACCCAAGCTGGATCTTAAGAATCCATGTAAAAAGCCAAGTATGGTGACTCACATTTGTAATCCCAGAGCTGGGGAGGAGGAGACAGGTGGATCCCTGGGGCTTGCGGGCCAGTCAGCCTAGCCTGCTTGGTCAGTTCCAGCTCAGCAAAAGACCCTGTCTCAATGAAGAGCAAAAAGGTGGACAGTTCCTGAGGACTGACACCAGAGGTTGTCTTCTGGCCCCCACATGCACACACACACACACACACACACACACACACACACACACAATGTTTAATTGGGAGATTAAAATATGTGTATTCACTGTATGCAAGGTAATACTGTATAGTAGCCAAGTTATTTAAATTCTTCTTTTTGTCAAGGTTGAGAGTTTGTGTAGCTGACTTTGCCTTAAGGAAGTGAGCAGGGATGCTCTCAAAGAAAACCAAGAATTTCTCAATAAGATCTTGCTCAGTTAACCAAAAAGGGAAATTCTAGACAGTATTTTTTCGCTCTCCCTTTTTGCTCCATTAAAAAAAAAACAAAAACAAAAACAAAACTCGGGGCTGAAGAGATGGCTCAGCGGTTAAGAACACTGACTGTTCTTGCAGAAGACCCGGGTTCGAATCCCAGCACCAGCATGGCAGCTAACAACTGTCCGTAACTTCCATAGGTGTGCCATGGCATTCACACATTGACAATAAATTAAAAAAAACATAAATAAATGTAATTTAAAAAATTGAGACCACTGAGGCTCAGTGGTGGAATATTTATCTATCATGCATGAAGCCCTGGGTTCCATCTCCAGCATCAAAAGAGAGAGAGAGAGAAAAGAAAGAAAGAAAGAAAGAAAGAAGAAAGAAAGAA
>NW_008358858.1:577065-595311 GCF_000622305.1 Nannospalax galili | reverse complement strand
AACCACACATATAAATGCGTCTCCATGGCGGGGGGATAAACAGGGTGTGCCCTGGACTCAGCTCCTGACAAGTGCTGAATAAATGCCAGTGTGTCCCTTTCCTTATCCCACCCATGCTTATGACGGGTACCAGAAGAATTAGTCTCTTGTGACTGTCTTAAAGCATCTTATTTGGGGACTCATGTTGGTTTTCAGCAGGGGGTTCAGGATGGTGGTGACTGTTCCCTTTGGAGAAGGCCAAGTGGGCAGTCCCAGGCTGGACAGAGACAAAGGTGAATAACAGGAAATACTACTTCCTCCTTCCCCATGGGGTCTGGAAATAGTGAGGTCCACCCACAGGATGCTCCTGGGACCCACTGCTCAAGAGTGCAGGGACCAGAGGGATCCACCTTCCTGGGTGAAAGGTTCTATGGCTGGGATGTCCCTTTATTCAGAACTTTGGGAGAGAGTGCATTGTGAACTTTGAGGACAGTCACTCCAAAAGATTTCTAAGAGGAATTCTCCTCCCTGCTGACTGACCACCGATTTGCCTGTGAGCCAGCTGCTTCCTCCTGTTTCCTGGGGAAGCACTTTTGTCCATTCTACAGACTTCCTGGTGCTCTGGGGACTCACAACCTCTCAGAACCTGGCTTTCCAGGAAGGTCCTTCCCATGATCCTTGTGGTACTCTGGGCATAGGAATTATATTCCCTACCACAGGACTGCATGCTGCTCCTCTGTGCAGTGAATGAGAAACTCTTGGGAGGGACCGGGATGCAGCACACACTGTCTGGTCAGGTGTTCAGCATCCTTGTAGAACTAACAGCTGACTTTTGTTCTTCCTGAATAAGTCAGGGAAACCCACACTGGCTCTTGAGATAATGCAGGCAAGGAAGCTACTGCCAGTTCACCGGGTTTTTTGTGTGTGTGTGTGTGTGTGTGTGTGTGTGTGTGTGTGTGTGTGTGGCTGAGACAGCATCTGGAAGCCCTTGTGTGATTGCTGGGAATAGTCTCATTCAAGCCTGGTTGGTTCCAGAAAACAGGAACCATTGCAGGGATTTCATGGGAACCTGAACGCAAGAACTGAAGAGCCCGGTGTCCAAGAACAGGAATCCTGCACACACACACACACACACACACACACACACACACACACACCACATTGATTGACAGAGAACCTCCCCTTGCCTGCTTGGCTCCTCTCCTCTCTCCTCTCACCAGCTTCCAGACTTCCTCTTTCCCTCTTTCCTTCTTTCTTGCCTTATGTCCTCTTTTCTCGTCTTTTCTTTTCTTTTTTTTAATACTGAGAATTGAACCCAAAACATCTCCCATGCTAGGCTGTACCACAGAACCACATCCCCATCCCTCTTTACTTTTTGAGACAGAGTCTCACTAAATAGCCCAGGCAGGCCTTGAACTAGCGATCCTTGTTCCTCAGCCTTCCAAGCACCTGAACTGCTATGAAACTCTACTTCCTCTTAAAGTCTGAGTCTCTGCCTTGACAATAATTTTTTGGTGCCTCTGTTTCCTTTTTCAGAATGAGTTGAGAGAAATCCCATCAGGCCTTCTGAAGCTGAAGCTCAGGTGAGACACCCCAACATGGTCAAACCCCTGGATCACTTTAAGAGGAGCAGATTCTCCCTTAGCACGGTGGCAGACATGACTAATGCCTGGCACCTTTCAAGAGGTCTCCACAGGCTGCCCCACGTGGATGTTTGAGTAAGATGAGGCCCCAAGAAGGTAACACACCAAATATTTAAAATTCTTCCTGGGAGGGGGGGCATTCACTTGGAATTTGGGGTGATGCCCGGTACAAGGAAGCAGGTGTGTGGCCACTCGGAGTGGCAGGACTGTTGGCCACTGAAACATCCGAGGGCTGCCAACTGTGGCTCTGTGTGTGAGGGCTCGGGCGTGGCAGGGATGCTGGCACCCTTGAAGTGCAACTTCAGCCCCCCTCGCCGCCGGGTTCGGGGAGGCACCCTAGTGTTGTTTTACTTGGACACAGAAGCTTCTCAGAGGGAGTCACTGAAAGGAGCGTGAAATGAGACTGCAATTCCTGATTTTCTGCGGTGTGGCAGGCATGCCCTCTGGAGCTGCCTCGGTTCCCTTGGCCACATTTTCACGTCATTTTTGAAGAGCCTTGGCCTGTGCAGCTCCGAGGGGTCCCGAGGCTGTGCTAACAGAGGTCAGGGAGGCGGCTGAGCTCTCTCCTGCTTACACAAATGGAAAATCTAGTCGGTCATTTGACTCCACAAAATTCCCCTCTGAGAAGGCTGCTGATCTGCTAACCGCTGAGGACTGAGCGCATTCCAAGCCGGCTTTAGCCCATAGTCACAGAAATTGCCTGGTAACGGGCAGCAGCTGGACCACGGCCTTCTGCTGGACTTGCCCCTCATTTGAATAGCATGAAGCAGCTGGATGGGGCCTGGAGATAGCCTTGGGCCACTTGGCTTGTGATTTCAGGTGCTTTTTTTGTTTGTTTGTTTGGTTTTTTTGAGACAGGGTCTCCCTGTAGCCCCAGCTGGCCTGGAACTCACTGTGTAGACCAGGCTGGCCTTGAACTCAGAGATCCACCTGCCTCTGCCTCTTGAGCTCTGGGATTAAAGGCGTACAACACCACACCAGCTATTTCAGGTGCTTTTAAGAGAAAACCCATGTAAGGTAGATGATGGCAAGAAAAACACAGCCTGCAACAAGACCAGCAGAAAGGGGGAGTCAGCTTCCAATCCACAGCCTTGTTCCCTGCTGTCATCAGAAATCCCGCACCTTAGGGAGAAACAGGACCCTTCCCTTCTTACCTCTGGGCCTCTCCGAGACTCCAGTCAATGCCTAGAACCACCATACCACCATGTGCCTTGACTAAGCTTGACTTGTCCCCTCAGCCAGGCCGGAATCCCATAAAAACCAGCGACAGGATCCTCCTTGACCTCCTCAGTTTCCATTGGGACCAGCTTAGCAGGTTGGGGAGTGGAGTAGAACATTCTAGAACCTGGGTTGAGGTAAGTCTGTCCTTATAGAAGGTGATCACATAACATTTAAATGCAACAGATATATCAAAATTTATGTAACCATTTCCCTACACTGTTCTTGCTCTTTTAAAAAAGATTTTCAATATTAATGTCCCCTTTGTAAATATTAATAGCACACAGTATCTTTTTCTGAAGATAGAAATTTCAAAGTCAAAAAACTAGGTCAAAGATGATGAGAATTTTTATGACTAATGCCAAATTGCCTTCCAAAGTATTTATGCCATTTTACAGAGTTACCATCCATGTATGAGAGTACAGATTTCACTTGACTCCATTGGCAAAATTTATTTATTTATTTATTTATTTATTTATTTATTATTTATTATTGCAGTGTTGAGGATCAAGCCCAAGGCCACCCACATGCAGAAGTGAATGGATGAACTTTGTCCCTTTTTAACGTATCTAAATTTGTAAGCAGGAGACCAGAGACACAGATGGTAAGAGCAGGGCTTGGGGAATTGAGGGCACTAGGGAGCAGTGGGGCTCTACTTCTACCTGTAGGATCTGGGCAAGTCACTTAACAGCTCTGTGCCTCTGTTTACTAATTTTAAAAAATGAGAATAGGGCCGAGGGATGGCTCAATAGGGTATAATTACCTAGCATGTACAAGGCTCCAGATTCAGTCCCCTGTGCCAAGAGATGGGAGCGGGCAACATGGATGGGACAGAATGAGAGAGAGAGAGAGAGAGAATATGAGAGAATAATACATTGTTGGGTGGCTCACAACTTCCTGCAACTCTAGTTCTAGGGGATCTGACACTCTCTTCTGGCTTCTGAGCATTCCTGAACACATATGTACATACTTAAACATAGACTTGCATTACATACAGATACAAACTCATGCTGGGTGTTGTGGCACATGCCTTTAATCCCAGCACTCAGGAGGCAGAGGCAGGCAGATCTTTGTGAAATCAAGGCCAGCCTGGTCTACATAGCAAGTTCCAGGCCAGCTGAGGCTACAGGGAGACCCTGTCTCAAAAAGATGAAAAAAAAAAGAGTTTTTCTCTTTCCAAGCCTAGATTGGGGCTACACTGTTAGACTGCGCTGGGCAGACCCTTGCCCACCACTGCCAGGTCACAGGAGTCTCTGCTTGCACATCTAGAAATGCAACATGCCTTTGACATGTATCTTTGTCCTGGGCCCAAGTGTTTTATGAAACTCTGTGCTCCTTTTGCCCTTGGGTTCCTGGAAATACCACTATGTCCTGATGTAATGTCCTTTTTTCATTTGAGTGAATTTAAACAAGTGTCTGTAGCTTGTGAATTAAAGTGTCCAAAGGTAAGTTTCACCTTCACAATGGTATATACCCAGCCGATGAGACTACATTCCTATATGCCATGAAGATTAATATGCTGTCCCTAACACATCATCATGATGAAGGTATTCACCAACAGAGCCAGCAAGACCTATGCAAACCTTCAAAGCATCTGCATGTTAGGACAGACACACTCTCCTGCCCCTGCCTTGATGGTGGTATATTTTCCAAAACTGAGCTTAGATTCAGAGGCGCCTAGGGGGCAGGTACTCCTGACCTCCTCAAGACTCTGCCAGCTCAGCAGGATGTGAGAAGACAGATGAAAGTCTGTAAAAAACATTTGCAAAATAAACATGAGCATTTATCATTCCAAAAAAGGGATGTGGGATACACACAAATTAGATATAAATAACACAATTTGAAAATCATTTTTTAAATATTTCTGAGAATCTGTGTTTTTATTTTCATTTTATGTGTATGAGTGTAAGTGCAAGTGTGTAAGTGCACCCATGTCATGAAATGCCCTCGGCGGTCAGAAGAAGGTGTCAGATTCCCTGGAACTGGAGTTATGGACAGTTGTTAGAGGTCACGTAGGTGCTGAGAATTGAACCTGGGTCCTCTACAAGAATAGTCAGTGCCCTTAACCACTGAGCCATCTCTCCAGCCCCCAGAATCTGTGTTTGAAGGTCGTCATAAGGTTATCTCAGCGAGCAAAAGCATAGAGACTGCTTTGTAACAGCACTGACCCTGGACTATCTCTTACCTCTTGTGTTTGAAAGATCCTTGATTAGTAGCTTGGTTTTGGCAAAAGTTACCTTTTGCTTTGGGGAGCATTTGCTTACCATTTGATCCCGTGTTAGGTCTAGAATTTAGAAGGGAAATAAAAACAAGTGTTTTTTGAGCTCCTATTAGCATTGCTTAGCTGTCCTAGAACAGTCAGGAGAAATGATGGGGGGGGGGGGGACAAAGGATTGGCAAGAAAACAGGAGCAGAGAACTTGTGGCTCCCCTCCCCAGGCAAGGGAAAGGTGACTCAACCAGATGCTCCACCCAGTCAGGAAAACCCTCCAAGCTTGCACATTTCCCATCAGGCCTGCACTGCTGGGATCTCCTGGCTGGCATGGACTCTGTACAGTCACCTGGTGTCCCCAGCACAGGACACCCTGAGGCCTTTTTCCTACTCAGTCAGATGCCAGAGGGTGTGGCCAGCTTCAGTTACAGACAGAGTGAATAACAAAAGTCAGTTCACCTCCTCCTGCCTGCAGCTCTGAGTACCTCAGCTTCTCAAACTGCTGGCAAAGACTGAGGGACCACTTTCATATGCACAGTCACTCCCTTTGGATTTACCAGTCTAGAAAGTGAAAACCCTGACTCTTTGATACCAGATCTGTGTTGTTCTGTATTTACTACTGACCTGGCCTTGTCCTTGCCCTTGTCTTAAAAAAATTTTTTTTTGTAATATTTTTATTTTATATGTATGAGGGTATTGCCTGCATGTGTGTAAGTACATCTGTATTGTGAATGCCCACAGAGGTCAGAAAAAGACATCGGATCCCCTGGAGCTGGAGTTACAGTTGTTAGCTGACATGTGGGTGCTCAGAATCAAACCTGAGTCCTCTGCAAGAGCAGCCAGTGCTCTTAACTGCTGAGCCATCTCTCTAGCCCCTCTTCCTTGTCTTTATCATACATGCAGTCCCTCTCACAGCCTCATAGGGTCATCACATTCCCATCCCTGACCCCTCACTCTCTGGAGGACGATACTAGGGAAATCTACATCAGTGTTTGCACAGGGAACCATGACAACACAGACCACTACAAACATTAAAAAGTTAAGCTCCAGGCACAGGTCTAGAACCAAAACATTTCCCCCTGTCCCATCCTCTTCTTCTTAGGGAAGCTCTCCAACTAGTGGATTCTTAAGCTGCAACAGAGTATTCTTGTTCCCAAGTGCTCTTGTCACCATGGCCAATTCCAAACCACCTCTATTAGCAGTGTACCGCCTGTGTTTATCAGGAAATGCTGGTGTCCTTGTTTCTACCACCTGGCTATTCAAACATTTGGAGCCATGATTTACATGCACCCATTAGGAGTCTTCCTCCATTCAAATGAGTTGCTGCAGGGGGATGTCTTTATTTTTCTATGACCTAGAGATTTAGTTGAAAATAATCAGGTCTTCCAGGGAAGAAAGGCAAGTGACAGGCTTATGTGGGTGCCCTGAGCTTGCCCCTCCCTATGGCAAAAGGTTAAGTGGAGCCCAAATCTACCACTGACCAACTAATTCATCTCCAATTTCACTTGCTGCAGCCCTCTCTGGTCTACAGACCATGTATGATGATTCTAGAATTGTCAGAGTGGATTGGCCTGCCTGGTGGACATTTTGGCACCTGTCACAGGTTCCTTAAACCTAACAGGCCTGTGGGATATCCAGATGACCCTGCAGATATTCATTGACTTAACAAGCGCCTTTGCGAATAGCTATTACCTACTACAGTTCCCACCAGGCTTTCTTTGATGGTGGGAATTTCTGAATAATTTAGCCAGAGATCTGGCTCTACAAAAACCTTGCAACCCTCTTCAAATATCTAAAGTCTTCCTATAGGCTTAGATTCTTGAGCTAAAATTCCACCTGCTTGTGTGACATCACTTTGAAAGTCACATCAAAGAAAGAAAGGATCCAAGGCACCTTTCCTTCTTGTACCAACTGTACACTGAGTTCTCAAGAGCTCCCCAGGAAGCCTGCTTGGCTGTGATTCTGAGTTCTTGTTCCTTCGGTAGGAGCAGGTTTAACAAGCTACCTGGGGCTAGGTTGTTCACAAAGCACAGACAATGTTTTGCAGTGTTGTGGAGGCTGCACATGTTCTCCAGACACTGATGATGTTTCAAGTGTTTCTATAAGGGCATTACCATCCATCAGTGCTCTTAATCATTTTAGTTACTGATTGCTGTAGAAGTAAAATTAGCAGCTGAGGACAATAAGGAATTATTGCTCCCCAGTTCTGTGGTTGGCTGGGCCCAGATGGGCGATCTTCTGCTCTGCATTGAGTTAATTAAAGTCACTCACATTGAACTGAGAACTGGAGATGGGGTTTCCCTTCAGTGCTTAGACTGTTCGGGTGGCCAGAGGTCAGAGAGCAGGCTGGGCCCTCCCTCTCCACTCTTCCTCTTCCTACCACCCCAAACTCCAGAAGTCTAACTTGAACTGATAAACATGGTGGTTGAATTTCAAAAAGCCGAAAACAGACATTGTCAAGTCCTGTGTGAAGAACAGGCCCAGGACTGGCAGAACATCCCCTCCTCCACATTCTTTTGGTCAAATTAAGGTACAAAGTCATTCCTGATTCAAGAAGAGAGGAGACAGGTTCCAGTCTTTGATGGGAGTGATGGCATGTGATCATAGGGAGATGAGTTGTTGGTAGCACATCTGAAAGCAATAAAACAACTGATCACACTAATGAAAGGTCAGCAAAGGGATACATGCTGTGTGGTTTAATTATATAACATACAGATTACTATTTTTATACTAAAATTGTCTTCTAATCAGGCACGGTGGTACATTCCTATAATCCCAGCACTTGGGAGGTGGAAGGAGGATGATCAGAAGTTCAAGAACAGCCTCTACTATATAGTAAGTTCGAGGCCTACCTGGGCTACAGGAGACCCTGTCTCAGTAAAATAAAAATTTTCCTGTGTCGACCTCTTGCCGTGTTTCAAGTAGAAGCATGTAGAACTCCATCTTGCCATTGCAATAGATTAGTATTAAAAGTAAAGCCATTAAAATGACTCTATAATGGCAGAATGCAGGTGGCAGTTACCTGGAACCGAGGGTAGGTGGAAAAGTTGACAACGAAGGAGTGGAAGGGAACTCTTTGGGGGATGATGGAAACATTCCACATCTTTAATACAATGGTGTTTGCATGGATTATATACACGCATCAAAAAAAATCATAGAACTGGAGCTAGACAGATGACTCAGCAGCTATGAGCACTTACTGCTCTTGCAGAGGACCTGGGTTTGGTCCCAGCGCCCACAAGGTGGCTCACGCCATCTGTAACTCCACTTCCAGGTGATCTGACACACTCTTCTGGCCTTCACTCACATACATATGCTCTTTGAGACAAGATCTCCTTTTAGCTCCAGCTTGGAGCTCACTATGCAGACCAGGCTGGCATCAGTCTCACAGAAATCTGCCTGCCTCAGCCTCCCAAGTGCTAGAATTGAAGGCATGCACTACTATACCCAGCCGTAAACATATATTTTTAAAGTATCATTAAAAAAACTATTGAGGGGAAACCATGGTGGAAGGGTTAGTCAATGCCTAGCTAGTTTTTAAAAAAGCAGAGGGAACCATATTAGTCCACTGAAAAATTATACATACAACTAGCTCAAGGAACATAATATGTGTCTAGTCACTAGGCAAGGTTTCTCTGAGAATGTTTGGTCTTTGCCCAAGCTTTATCTACATAGCGCATGGTAATTAAAAGTACCAGACTGGTAGAACTAACCTTCTTGGATGTTTAACAGCCAAACTTTGAGGCCTATACTAATTTGGTCAGAGGGACTTAAAAGACAGTTTTTGCTCCTTGCCCTCCAAGGTTGACTAAGTTCCAGGGGACTATGAAGCATCTCTCAAAATATCCTGTAACTGTTGGGAGACACCTGTCCTCTTGATCAAGGAAGACATGGAGACCCCACCAGATGGACTTGAACCAGTGTCAAGTAAAGCCAGCCATGGTTGAGCAGGACCTTTGACTTATCTTCACATAGATGGAAATGGTAAAAGAAAGGAGCTAGGGCCCCTCCCAAGCCCATGTGACCCCTGAGGAACAGATCCTCAAATGACCTTAAGAGTAAAAATAAATTGGTTTATCTGGGCCAACTGCATAGTCTTAAACACCCAAAAGGAAAGTATAACCAAAGATTAAAGGGATCAATAAAATTCTTTAAGAGTCCATGTGTATAGCTAAAGGCTACATAACAAGAAACAATGCCAGGCAGGAGATACCTTCCTTTGAGTTGTTGGCCAGGGTGGCCCAAGAGACCTCCAGATAATAACCCAGCATAGAACTGGGAAAATGAAAAGCAGACCCCAATCTTATTTAAAGGAACATTGGCAACTGCTTGCTGCTAGATGAGGAAGAGCTGATCTTCCTAAAACAAGGACCTCTAGATAGGCTGATTAGACTTAGTGGATGGACAAGCACTGGGGAACGGCTGGGGGCACTGACAACACAGTGGACAGTAACAGGGATGACAGAGTATATGGGCTCCAGTGGGGAGGGGGGCTATGGGAGGGTGCCACTTGGGATGTGGGTATGTAGACGAATAAGATTGTTTGGGATGTTCTGTATGAAATGCACACACACACACACAAATCAATAAATTAAAAAATGAGTTATTTTGAGGAAGAAGCATCAAAGTTTGCTTAGTGTTAATTAGTATATGTGAAAAACATTACCATTGAAATCTATCTGATGACTTTATATCCATGCTTAGATGCCAAGGATTTCAGAAATTAACTGATTGTGACTAGTAATAATCAGATATATAGAGATTAGAGACACATGTGCAAACATCTAAATGTTAGTTGCATTAAAAGTGAGTTTTTCTGTATGAAACAGTATATTTTAAAATGAAATGGAGATCTTTTTTAAAGGTTAAAACCTCATTCAATTTTATGTCTCATAGGGTTTATACTGAGTACAATATTGTATAACTATATTAATTCAACTGTAAACCTAAAAATTTACAGCCAACTTTGAAAGAGCTGCAGCTTAGCTCTGGAAATTGTTATTGAATATGTCAATGCTATTGTAATGAAATGTTTCTTCTAATTATGTTGTTATTAAATAAATAATTTTAAAAAATTATTGAGAGGCTGGAGAGATGGCTCAGCAATTAAGAGCACTGGCTGCTTTTGCAGGAGACCCAGGTTCAGTTCCCAGAACACACAGGGTGGCTAACAACTGTCAATAACTCCAGGGCATCCAACGCCCTCTTCTGGCCTCCTCAGGCATTGCATGGCACAGGTACACTTACATACATGCGGGCAAAGCACTCTCACACATGAAATAAAAATAATAAAAATATTTTTTAAAACTACTGAACTGTATACTTAAAACAATGCATTGTATTGTGTGTAAATTCTACCTCATAGATTTGATTAACCAAAAAAATGCTCTGTGATATGAATGTTCAGAAAATCTAAGCTTGAACTGTAGTTAAATAAAGTCTATATCAGGGAGATACTATATTTACAAACAATAGCAAATTCCTTCGGGGAGGGAAAGGAAGCACAGAGCTAAAGGGGATGTTTTGCTAGTTCTAAAGCAGGATGTGAGGGAACGTGACCATGTCTGTCTGCTGCAATTGTACTTAGCAAGGCTAGCTATCATTTTTCAGAATGTCTGGTAGGTAATTTCAGTATTTTATAGATTATTGGAGAGCAACTACATCCTGCTTCCTGGAATGCAGGAAGGGCTGGGGTCACCTCAAAGCACACACAAACAACACAATACATAGGTCACTCGGGATGGGCCATCTTGGAATCAAACTGATACCAGCCTTGGAGAAAATGAATTAGTGACCTCAGATTGTCCGTTGCTACCTTTGGGAGTTGAAGTCCCACAAGACAGGTAACCTGAGTATATTAGTTACTTTCCTCCTTGGGACAAAAGCAACTTAAAGAAGGGTAAGTTTATTTTGGCTCACAGTTAGAGGGTACAGTCCGTCAGGGTGGAGAAGTCATGGCAACGAGATGATGAGACAGCTGTTCACATTGCATCCGCAGTCAGGAAACAGAGAGAGGTGACTGCTGATGCTCAGTGCACTTTTTCCTTTCTATTCAGTTCAGGACCCCAGACCATGGAATGGTGTCACCCACGTTTAGGGTAGGTAAATCTTCCCATATCAATTAACCAAGTCTGGAAACGTCTTCAGAGCTGTGCCCAGAGGTTTGTCTCCTAGTTGATTCTAGACCCTGTGAAGCTGATGATTGATATTAACCATCACACTATTTATAATTTGCATGTTATATAGAAGAATATACAGAAGAATTTTCCAGATACCTCTTTAATGTGTGTGTTAAAAGTGAATTTAAAAATAGGGGCTGGGGAGATGGCTCCGTGGGCAAAGTGCTTGCAGCACAAGCATGAGGACCTGATTTTGGATTCCCAGCATCACGTAAAGCTGGGCACAGTGGTACATATCTGTAAGCCCAGCAATGGGCTAGGAGGCAGGGGGCAGAGACAGATGGATCCCAAGAGCTTGCTGGACAGTCAGTTTAGTTGAAATGATGAGTTCCAGGTTCAATGAGAGGCTTGTCCCAAAAAATAATATGGAAAGCAACAGAGGAAGATACCAACATTGACCTCTGGCCTCCACATATACATGCAAAAACAAACACACCACACACACACACACACACACACCCAGAATACACTTATCCTTCCTTAAGTTGCTTTTGTCCCAAGGAGGAAAGTAACTAATATACTCAGGTTACCTGTCTTGTGGGACTTCAACTCCTAAAGTTAGCAATGGACAATCTGAGGTCACTAATTCACAAATAAACTTTAGAAAATAACAATTCTCCTTTCCTTCACCACAATGTTCATTTACTCAACAAATGTTATTTTTTTAAGTATTATAGTAGAGTACCCAGAGGTAAGACAGTGAGTGTGTTAATTCTGTCTGTCCAAGGATGACACATGAGAACTGGCAGAGGTCTGGAGTTCAGCTCTGGGAAAAGAGAGGGAACAATGTCTTTATTTTCTTGCACAGTATAGAGGCTGGCCAAGAATGACCATGTTATAAAAACAATACACTTGCTCCAGGAACAGGAAGGGACAGGATCCTCCTCCACAAGTGAACTGACGGCAGAGCAGATGGGGGATACCATTCAGGGAGCCCTTCTTGAGGCAATGGGCCTTGGCCCCATGATTCACTGTGTGTCCTAGGTAGCTGGACCTGGTGCTGTAAGAAACGAGCACACACTTGGGAACACAAGCATTAAACAGAAGTGCATGGATAGAACTCGCTATTTCCACATCAGCCATAATTTCAATTTATTACAGCCATATCAGCAAAAACCATGGCCCACTGGTTTTTGTATTGCCGTGGGTAGTAATCTTGGTTTCCTTCAGATCTCTACTTGAACTCTTAACTAGTAGGGTCAAGCCTAAGACAAACCTTCTCTGGGACTAAGCTTCCTAGTGTAACAGATGAAGGCCACATACCCAAGGAAGGGAGACTGGGCCACCAGCTGGCCTTAAAGCTTTCTTCTTGTGAACAATGAACTTTCCCTCTAACTGTAAGTCCCTCATCAGTGAATATCCTTATCCCTTCACTCATGAAAACTAACCATTAAAATTCATTTCTTCAGAATATATTCTGCTGAAGAGACATTGGAAAGAATATGATTAAATATGCCCATTGTTATGAAATCATGAATTACTGACAGGGTCTTAATTTAAGCTTCCTGGGTTTTTATTACATTTGATCTATTTTGTGTGTGTGTGTATGTATGTGCGTATTTAAGCTTCCTGGGTTTTTATTACATTTGATCTATTTTGTGTGTGTGTGTGTGTGTGTGTGTGTGTATGTATGTGCGCGCATGTGCACACACCATGGCACACATGTAGAAGTCAGAACACAACGTGCCAGAGTCAGTTCTCTCCTTCTGCCATGTATGATGTAGGGATTGAGCTCACGTCCCCAGGCTTGTCAGCAAGCACCTTTATTCACTGAGCCATCTCACTAGCCTTCCTAGAGACTTTTGAGCTGGGATATTTTAGACTTAAACCATAAGCAGTGGTGTAGTTCCATGGAAGAGTGTTTGCTTAATATGCATGAGATCCTGGGTTCTATCTCCAGCATTCCCCCAAACTGTAGAGTATAGGTGATGCTAGTCAGAAAACCTCCTCAGTACTGTGGCAGAAGACATCTTCCCAACACTAGCAGTATTCTAATGACGCCATAGGCAAGATTATGATACCGTCTTATAAGTTCCAAGAAAACCCACCAACAGCATCCCCCTGGCGAGTGTGGGAACATTTGGAGATGTGGGTTTCATTTTGTAGGAGCTGCAGTTCTTAGCAACTGCCCCCCCTTTTTCCTACACTTGTTAATTCTCTGAATGCCAATGAATTTTCTGGTTAGGCTTCTTGGTTCAGTCTCAAGAGCCTTCTCGGTGAAGACATGGGATAAGCACCTCCTTTGCAGAAACTTTCCCACAATACTTCTGGTTTCTGAAGTGGTGTTGTAAACTGTCAAGTGACTCAGAAATCCCAAGGATAAGTCCTGATGGAGTGCAGAGGGAAAGGATGACTTCATCCGAAGCTGACCCAGGCGAGGAGGCACATCTGTCATCACCTTGGCAGTGCTTGGGGCCTCTCGGGAGCTCCTGGAAGTGATGCATGTGGAGGCCTGGCTCACATCTGGCTGCTCATCTGTCAGTCCTCATCCCAGACTCCTGAGGGAGGAGGAAGAAGAGAAAAACCGGGAGACTGGGCAGCTTATTCCAAACCAGAAACAGGAACTTGCTACTCCCAGAGAGGGGAGGTGGGGGACTGACTCTGAAAGACACTTCCAGCACCTTTCTCGTCTGCCTCTGAGGACACTGCCGGGAACCCCTCATCTCTCCACAATGGGCCTTTCTGCAGCCCACCTGCAAACGTCATCGTCACCTGTAACTTACTAGTCCGACCCCACCTCCTCCACGGCTGCTCAGGCTTAATGAGGTCCAGCTGCTCTGTGGTGGCCGTGATGCTCTGCAGCTGTGGCTGGGAACTCCTGTGCACTTTGGCTTCTCATTCCTGATCTCACTGAACAATTTTGCCTGGCTACAAAGGGAACATGCTTCAGCTCCCAGCACTCTGCAGTGAGCAAGTGTTCATCTTACATTACCTCCTCATTCTAGTCACTGTGGCCTGAAAACGGACCTGCAGCATCATGCCTCAGCTTGCTAGGGGATGGGTTCCAGGAACTCCTGTGATATTGGCATCTATGGATGTTAGATCCCTTATATACGATGTTGTAAATTTTGTATATGTGCTACACATATGCTCTTAACTACTTAAGTCATCTCGAGATTACATATAATACCTAACAAAATGCAAACACTAAGTCCATAGTTACACTGTATTGTTTAAGGAAAATGACAAGAAAAGGTCTACCCATGTTCAGTATAGATGCAAATTTTGTTTCAAATATTTTTGGCCTGTGGTTATTTGTATTGGCAGTCAGGGAGCCCACAGGTATGAAGGGTTGGCTAGGGGTGTGTGTGTGTGTGTGTGTGTGTGTGTGTGTGTGTATGTGTGTGTCTTGCGTGCAGCACGCAGTGAGCGCTTAAAATCCGTTCTTTGAAGGGCTGGAGATATGACTCAGTGGTTTACAGCACTGGCAGCCCCACTGGGGGCTGGAGAGATGGCTCAGTAGTTAAGAGCACTGACTGCTCTTGCAGAGGACCCAGGTTCGATTCCTAGCACCCACATGGCAGCTGCAAACCATCCTTAACTCCAGTTCCGGAGGACTCTGAAACCCACTTTTGACCTCCATGGCATTGCACAACATGGGTGCATTCACTTACATGCAGGCAATACACTCATACACATAAAATAAATAAAAATATTTAAAAAAATTAAAAAGTAAAACATGCTGTTATCATCTTTCTGTCACTTCTGTGAGAGCTTACCACAAATCCAGTGATTTAAAACAACTTAAATTCATTCTCTTGCAGTGCTAGAGGTTGGAATTTCGAAATCAGTCTTACTGGGCTATAATCAAGATATTGCTTTGGTCTCTTGTCAAAATCTCCATCTGCATCCGATGATGTCACACACTCCCTCATTTAAAAGCCTGTGATGGCTGATCTTGGTTGTCAGCTTGACTGGATCTGGAATTAACTGAAATGAGAGAGAGACCTCCTGGATAAGATTATTTGAAATGAGAAGACCCATCCTAACTGTGGGCATTTCCTTCTGATAACAGCCCCTATAAAAGGACATGGCAGAATGTAACTTTTCACTTTTTCTCTCACTGGTTAATTCATCTTGTTGCTGTGTTATTCCTCCATTGACAGAAGTAACTTCTTCAGATTCCAACGTAGACTGAAGACTAGCAGACCTCCAGGAATCCTTCAGGTCTTCGGCACCAGATTGGGACTGCTGAGACATCCAACCTTGCGAACTGAGCAAGCCAGTAAGGATTGTTTCTCCATGGTCTCTGTACCTCAGCTCCTGTCCTGAGCTCCTGCCATGGTTTCCTTCCATTATGAACTGTAATAGTAAAATAAAATAAGCCATTTCCTCCCCAAGTTGGTTTTGGTCAGTGTTTTTTTAAAATATTTTATTTATTATTTTTATTTTATGTGTGTGAGTGTATTGCCTGCATGCATGTAAGTGCACCTGTGTCTTGCAATGCCCAGAGTGGTCAGAAGAGGACCTCAGATCCCCTGGAACTGAAGCTATGGATGGTTGTTAGCCACCATGTAGGTGCTGGGGTTTGAACCCAGGTCCTCTGCAAGAGCAGTCAGTGCTTTTAACCACTGAGCCATCTCTCCAGCCCTTGGTCAGTGTTTTTATCAAAGCAATAGACAGTAACTAGGGCAAGGTCTCAGATGGCCTCACATTATCAATGGAATGAACCCCATAGGCTAGTCCAGATCCTTCCAGAAGCAAACACCCAGGGAGACTCAAACATCAAAGATTCATTTGAGGAAATGCCTGAAGGAAGCTGGGAGAGCCATTCATGGGAACATGGAAAGGAACATGGGGATGGAGGAAGGAGAGTCCAACGCTGCCTGTGGTGAGGAAACAAAGACAGCTATCGCAGAGCCCTTGATCCAAGGTTTCCATCTGAGGAGTCCGCTGCCAGGGGAAGCCTGGCTTTGACATAACCATCCAGAGCTCTGGGTCACTTTGCTCCCTAGAATTAGAGCCCATAAGGTGCTGTCACCTAACAAGCCACACCCCAATCTTTGTGGTGCCACAGTCCACCTCTTCAGTTCATCCCCAGCACAGCTCACTTTCTCCCAATGCACTCTTTGTAAGTGCTGATGGCTCTGCTTCATTCTTCACCTTCTTACCTCCCTTGTTCCCCTCCCTTCATCCACTCAGATCCTCAATTTTCAGCTGAACCCTCACATCTTCCAGGGGGACCTTGGCCTGGGTGCCTTCACACCCACAATACTCATGTTGTGTGTTTAATTCCTTCCTCAGACTTCACAATCTGGAAGGACAAGGGCCATGACTATGTTATCTACTTCTACATCCCCAAAACCTGGCATACATTAAATGCTCTGTAAAATATTGCTGAGCCAGCAAGGCTACTAGAGAAACAACTTTCCCCAGAACGGTCTGGTGTGTGCAAAGAAAGAACACTAGTTTGAAGGAGGTTCAACCATAGAGGCTCAGAAAAGGAGAGTTCAGAGGCAGATTAGCAGAGCCCACCAGGTTACCAGTGGCTGGTCAAGATCAGCATCATGAACATGTGCTTATGCCCTTAAGCATCTACCATGAGCTGGGTGCTGACAGCTATGCTTGTAGAGGCTACTGTAAACAGTCTGTCAGGCTACTAAAAATCCAGACTCTTCCCCACAGCTCTGTGTGGGGGTGATTAAGGTGATGACTGTGACAGTTAACTGATAAGGCAGAGAATCTGGCCAATCAAGACACTAGCATTGCAAACCAGTGTTATTGTGGAGGGGGATTCTAACTGAGCATCCATCCTGGCTCAGTGAAGCAGAGGCCCAGATTGTTTACACTCTCTATGCTGATCCTAGAGGTGATCACTGGGATAGCCTGCCCCTCCCACAGCTGGTTTACAAGTTGCATGAAGGCCTGTTCTTCCCATTGTAAATGATGGCTTCCTAAATGGTCTCCTGTGAGAAGCTATAGTCCCAGCAGCACCAAGTCATGGACAAGACAGGAATCTTCAGCATGTAGGCCGAGGCCTGGAATCCCAGCTGCAGTGGCCCAGGCTCTCCAGGGCTAGGCCAACTTGCAAGGCCTTGCTCTGACACTTTGGATCCCTTCATGCTACCAGAGCTGTCTTTGACTGCTGCCATTTGAGCCTATGACCTGATACCTGATTGGGGGCAGATAAGGGCTTTGGGCTAGAAGCAGTCTTTCAAGAGGTTGACTGCTAATTGAGTCCTCAGTACCCGGCAAAAACAAATACCTGAGACAGATAGCCAGGGGCTACTCACTAGAGAGACTCAGTAAGTGAGAGGCTACAGGAAGCCTGAAGCCTAGAAGTGGTAAGGGAACAGGAAATCAGGGGGCATGCATGTGTCCATCGTGATATGAATATACAGTAGTTTGTGCAGCTGTGTGTCTTAAAGACAGCATCTGTGTATGACTAGGAGGTACCTGGAATCCCTCTGTCTATTGCCTACCTCTGCATCAAGTACTCCAAGGTAGATTTTTGTTCAAATATCCTAATCCTAGCTCTCTCAGACATGGGTGAGGTGATAACTCATTATTAAATTTGTTTTTGGTTGTTGGGTTGTGTGCGTGTGCGTGTGTGTGTGTGTGAGTGTGTGTGTGTGTATGTGTGTGTGTGTGTGTGTGTGTGTGTGTGTATGTGCGTAGGGATTGAAATTAGGCCCTAGTGCATGCTATATCTCTGCCTCCCCAATGCTGAATCACAGGCTTGTACCACCATGCTGGGTTTTTTATGTGGGTGTTGGGGATTGAACCCGGGTCTTCATACTTGTGTGGTAAGTACTTTACCAACTGAACCATCTCCACAGCTGAACTTTTTATTTTGAGACAGCCTTTCTCTGTTAATTAGGCATTAAATTTGCAATCCTCTCACCTTGGCCTCCTGAGTAAATGGGATTACAGGCCTGTGCCACTAAGCCCAGCTTCTGATTCTTAGATTTGTTGACCTCAGTTTTATCCAGCATCATATAGCAACACAGAAAGCCTCTAACTTAGTGGTAGTCTGGCTGTGGGTGATACCTAGAGAATAGCCATAGTTTGAGAGA
>NW_008358858.1:571276-577047 GCF_000622305.1 Nannospalax galili | reverse complement strand
GAGAGAGAGAGAGAGAGAGAGAGAGAGAGAGAGAGAGAGAGAGGAGGGTTAAGTAGCAAAGCCAGAGTGAAGGAAAGACCTCCTCAAGAGCCAGTGACATAAATGGAAGGGTGGGTATTGAGGTGGGTCACAGGAAGATGTGACATTTTGGGGGCTCAGGATTACACAAGAGAAAAAGGAATTTGTAAGCTCACTGACATATTAAAGCTTACATGGGTCCCTGAGCAATAATCTGATGGAAACTTTCAGTGTGGTTTGTCTGTTACCTACCTAAGAACCAGATGAGGTGTTTGCAAGCAGGCAGATTCTGGGACCACACCCAGGACATCCTAGGGAGGGGGAGCTGTTTTGAGTGGTGCTCCTTCAGCTGGTGACACTTAGACTCACATGGTCCAAATGTGACTAGTAGGTCACACTCAAGAGAGGAAGAGGAGCCGATAGCTTTCAGTGCCGCCCACACAGCACTCAACTTTTTAGGAAGTACCAAAGAGGACGCACCCCAAATGATACACTTTTCTCTGGGTCTGGCCATTTTTCTTTTAGTTTAAAATTTTATTTTGTTTTTGAGAATTCAAAAATGTGAAAACAAGGCCCTGTGTATTTCACCTGCCTGAGCTCTTAGTGGTAACCTGCAAGGTGACCGCGATCACCGGACGTGCTGTCCATAGGGACCCCGATGCCCTGAGGGGTCTCTGGTGAAAACATCCCCTTTTCTCCTTCAGTTGGATCTCTCGCCTGATCATCCAAGGCCTGCAAAGATCCACAAGGCTGGCCCAGCTAAACAGAAGCCTCCCTGTGTTCCCAGAGAGCAGCACAAAGGAGCCGGGTGCCCTCTGGTGGCACAGAAGCTGCCTCCTTCCCCGGGGCCAAGGACAGACTGGTGTCAGGCTGGCCACAGGCAGTAACCAAAGGAGGAAACCGGGAATTCCACCTCCTCAAGATCCCTGTCCAGGACCAGAAAGAGGAAAATCTATGCCACTTGTGTTTTGCTAACATCTGAGTGATTTTAGGATATATTTCTATAGCGTGTAAATATATATATATAATGTTTCAATGACAATCGCTTTTCAGTGCCACAGACTTTGGACCCTTATTTCTCAGTGAGATTAAGAACTTCTAGCACTCAGTTTGTACTCATGGACCTTATGCCCATAGAGACACTCTGAGAAGTCTACCTGGTTCACAAGACTGTTCTCTGGGGGACTCACAAAACTTTGGGATGGGTTTCAGGAGTGGTAAAGAAAGATGGACCCTTGTAAACCAGAGTTTGTGTGAACCATCCACATACCCACTGGGAGACCAGATATATAGGCTGGTTAAACTGTCCTCCAACTGAGGATGTCAATGCCATTAAGTCTAAATCAGAGAAAAAGTGTTTCTGTGGTTGTGCACACTGCGGGGGGAAGTGTACAAATGAATTGTGAAGTATCTACTTAGGATTTGAAAGGTTTTAATAAAAGCTAAAGAAGTAAAAATGGGCTGGAGAGATGGCTCAGCAGTTAAGAACACTGGTTGTTCTCACAAAAGACCAGGTTTGAATCCCAGCACCCACATGGCAGCTAACAACTATCTGTAACTCCAGTCCCAGGGGATCTGACAGCCTCTTCTGACCTCTGAGGGCATTGCACGACATGGGTGCACTGACCTACATGCAGGCAACACACGCATACACATAAAATAATTTTTTTAAAAAAAATTAAAAAAGAAGTAAAGACAACATGTTGCATCCATTAAGATGGCTATTATTGTCAGGCATGGAGGCAGAGGCAGGTGGATCTCTGTGAGTTCAAGGCCAGCATGGTCCACATAGTGAGTTCTAGGCCAGGCTAGGGCTACAGAGAGATGCTTTCTGTCTCAAAAATACCCCCAAATAATAATAAGAAGAACTATGATGATGATGATGATGATGATGATGATGATGATCCAATCCATGCTGTATGTCCCAATGTTGAGGACAATATGCTAACTGAAATGAACCAGACAGAAAGGATAAGCACTGTACCATTCAACTGTGAAATATATAATGTCATTGGAATCATGGAAGCGGCAGAAAGTCAACCACCAGAGTCTTAATTCATAGCAGTTGATTCTGCATAATTTTTGGCTGTTTCCGAAAATCTGAATCTACCCCAGAATGAATAAAGATTTGCTACCATTGAGGATGTTAAAGAGAATGTGCTGTAGATTCTTGGGACATTTTGCCAGCAGAATTGTGGATGTGTGGTGATTGGCTGGTACTGACAAAGGTTCTTTGCTTAACCAAACTTTGGTCAGACTCCTGAATCTTCTCCTCTACATCCATCTGCCACTTCCTTGTAAAACCTACTTCTGGCAAAGAACTGTCAAGTCAGTTTAGCAAGATCCTCCAAGGGTATGGTAGTTCAAAGGGGAATGTCCTTCATAAGCTCCAAGTATTTGAACACTTTGTCCCTACTTGGTGGCACTGTTCTGGAGGTTTAGAAGATGTGGCCTTGCTGGAGGAAGCATGTCACTATTATGGTGAGGCTGCCCATCACAGTGGAAGCATGTGTAGTGGGAGGAGCTGCTTAATTGATAACTAGGGAGCAAAAGGAGATAGGATGGGTTCAGGGTTTCCAATAGCCCCTTCAAGGACACCCCCCCTCCCCCACCAATGACCCAACTTCCTCCCACTGAGTCCCATCTCTGAAAGGTTCCAATACCTCCCAGTAACATCACAGGCTTCTGACCAAGCCCTCAACTCTTGGGCTTCAAGATCCAAACTGTAGCTGCTGTTGTCATGTAGACCTGGCTTTCAAAGGGCTTTGGGGCATTGAAATTCTCTTCAACTCTCCACTTGTGTCAAGACCAGCAGCTGTTCTTTAGCTGGAGGATTAAAGCATGGGTACTGAACTACCATCACATGGATAACCCTTTAAGTCAGATTCCCTCACTTCCTACTGCATAGACTTCCAACTACCCCCAGGTCCTCATTTCTAGTGCCAACTAAAGCTATTGCTCACCAGTCATTTCCTATATGACATCTATGGATCCAATGTACAACATGTCAAAACCCCTGTGGTCTTCCAGCTACAGCACTGTCCTGTTCTTTCAGGTGACTGCCTGCTTTGCCTTCTTTCAAACATTGCAAGGACAATGATTTGTTTCCATTTCAAGGACATGGACCAATCTCAAGCTATATTAATCAGAACAAGGTCACTTAGAGAAGGATGGCCATGTGAGGAAAAGAGATAAGGGTCCTCGTGGAGGTGATGGGCACCCTCTCAAGGGATGCCTTATGCTTGCTACCAACTCTTTTTCCTTGGCCTGAGGATGCAGACATCTAGGCATATGGGACTCGGGGGAACTTGGAAGTAAAAAGAAAGTCTTCTCTATGTATCATTGAAAGCAGCCATTTTTCCCTTCCAAGCACATTCTGGATGGATTAAAGAGAAGCGCAGAAAAAATACAAATAAATTAAATAACTTTTTCCAGATGTCTAGTTTGACAAAAACTTTTTCATCTTACATTTCATGGAGGAAAATACAGAAGAAAAGATTAAATGAGCATTTAAAATTTTTTATCATTCAATTTATAATATTGTATACTTACAATGGGCAATAAAAAGAGGAAAGAAATCCAGTTACACATATCTTATTTTGCTTTTCGATGCTCATTTTAAGTAGTATTTATTTTATTTTTTGAATGTTTTAAAATGTATTTATTTTATGCGTATGTATGTATGCTTGAGTGTGTATATATGTGCAGCCCATGCATGCTGGTGGTCACAAGCTACCATGTGGGTCCTGGGAACCCAACCTGGGTCCTCTGAAAGAGCAGCAAGTGCTCTTAACTGCTAAGCTATCTCTCCAGGATTTCTCCTTAAGTAACATTTTTAATCATTGAAATGTCTGTCACAAATGTACATATATGGTGTTTAATATGTAATACTAAATTTTACATGCAGCAAAACACAATGATCTTAAATATGTAGTTAAGTGACTTTAGATAAGTGTATATACCCACATGTCCTCTATCCTGGCAAAATATAACACAATCCTGTCACTCAGAAAGTTCTGGGTATCTCTTTGCAGTTAATCTTTACAGGAACAACTATGGCAACTTCTCTCACATAGACTCTGTCTATTCTCATACTCGATGTAAATGGAATTGTCTAGTAGTTTTACTGTGGTTGTTATTGGCGGTGATGCTCAAACTCAGGACTTTGCAGATACTATGCACATGCTTCACCCCTGAGCTCTATATTCAGCCTACAGATATTGTCCTGTGTCTTTTACTTAGATACTTTTGAGATGCATTCATGGTTTTGCATGTATTTCAACGTAGAGTCTATAGGATGGAGCGCACCCACCAATGATTAGGGGAAACACAAGGTAGAAGTAAAGGTTTTATTACTTATAGATCCTAGGGACACACGTCATGCATGGAGATGTGGAGAGAGAGTCGGGGGGATGCAGTGGAGGAAAGGAGAGGAGAGGCGAGGGAGAGACACCCTTCTTGGGACGAAGGCCTTTTGGGGGTCAGGACATTATCAAACAGATATCCCATAAGGATTCTCAATGGGAGGTTTTATTCATTTTGTGTGTGTTTGTGTGCATGTGTGTGTGTGTGTGTGTGTGTGTGTGTGTGTGTGTGTGTCTGAGAAAATGTGCATATACTTGCGTGTGGAGGCTAGAGGTAAATGTCGAATATTTTTTTTACTTATTTTTTTGTGTGTATGAGTATTTCCTACATGTGTGTAAGTGCACCCGTGTTGTACAATGCCCACAGAAGTCAGAAGAGGGTGTCGGTTCCCCTGGAACTGGAGTTACAGGTGTTGTTAGCTGCCATGTGGGTATTGGAAATCGAATCTGGGTCCTCTGCAAGAGCAATTGCTCTTAACCACTGAGCTTCTCTCCAGCCCCTGAATATTTTCTTTAACTACTCTCCACCTTGTTTTTTTTTTTTGTTGTTGTTGTTTTTTTTTTTGAGACTGGATCTCTTACTGAACCTAGAGCTTGCCAATTTGGCCAGATTAGTTGGCCAGGAAGTCCCAGGGATCCTCCTGTCTCTGCCTCCCAGTGTGTATACAGGTATACACAGCCCATGCCCAACTTTTTAAAGTTGGAGGATCCCAACTCAGCTCCTCATGTTTTCATGGAAAACACTTCTGAGTCATCTCTCCAGGCCCTTCTATGACAGGGCAGGGGCAGGGGATTTGATTGATGGCTTTAAAGCAAGCAGAGACTAATTTCAAGAGGTCACACTGTGACTGAGAGGTGATCATTATGGAAGATACACACAGTCCATGGAGATGGGGAGGGTCAATGGAACAGGTCAAGTAAGCTGTACCAAACCATCCTATAAGAAGGTGGTCACAGTGGGACAGCTGCATAAAGCAGATATCTAGACTGGCCACATTAGGAACTCGGGTGGCAGGGGGTATGGAACCAGATGTTGTTGAGAGTGGCTGAGACATATTTCTGGCATGAAAAAGTCCAACACATTTCAAATGGATGCCAAGACAACATAAAAGTACCAAAACGTTCTGGCCCTGAAGTTTTAGAACCCATGCAGCTGAACTTCTTCCTCAGCAATCCAGTGGAGCAGGTCTCCTGTGGGGATAATCATGTGGTTGTTCTGACATGAAATAAGGAAGTCATTCTTGGGGCTGTGGTGAATATGGACGAGTAGGTTTGGATTCAGAAGAGGATTACTAGATACACAACAGAGGGTAGATGTTCTCAAGGCCTTAATTATTGTTGCAGTTCAGTGTGGCTGTGATGGGACCTTCCTGCTGACATAGTCAGGCA
>NW_008358858.1:525649-570662 GCF_000622305.1 Nannospalax galili | reverse complement strand
AACTCCTGACCCAAGTGGAGGCTTCCGAGGAACAATGGAAGCAGACCGTGGTATGGAAGGTTTAATCAGTCCCACCGAGGACATGGGGAACAGTTGTGGGGCCAGCAGCTCCTGTCCTGGCTGGCTTCAAAAGGAGCTGGAAAATGCAGAATTCATTCTCATGCCTGACTGCCCAACACCCCTAAGAGCTGCATTTTCAGAATCCAAGAAAGATGCATTGCCCTATGAAGAGCTACAAGGACTCAAGGTCACCTTTGAAGTTCCTCCAGAACACATGCCCCCAGTAGGAGCCTGCCCTCCCCAGCTGAGCTCTGCAGTCCCATGTACTGGGATGGGAACTTCATTGACTTCTCCAGCCTGTGCGTGCAACAGTCTGCAGGTGGAGGTTGAGAGGTTGCAGGGTCTGGTGGTAACATGTCTGGCTGAACAACAGAAGCTATAGCAAGAAAACCTCTAGATTTTTGCCCAACTACAAAAGCTGAACAAGAAGTTAGAAGGAGGGCAGCGGGTGGGGATGCATTCCCAAGGAACTCAGACAACAAAGGAAGAGCTGGAAATGGATCCAAAGCCTGACTTAGATTCAGATTCCTGGTGCCTTCTTGGAATGGACTCTTGTCAACCCAGCCTCTAGTCTCCTGAGCCCACAAAGTCCTCAGGAAACTGGGACCCAAAGAACTTCACACTTACCAAATGCAGAGAGCAGCTTTTCTGGCTTTGTTCCCTTGCAGACAAGGAGCGCAAGCGGAGGCTCTGAAGCACTTTCCTTATACGTTTGGAGAGTGGCATTGCCTTTTAGATAGGATCTAGGAGTGATTTTCTTGTTTTGGAGAATGGAAGGGCCCTGTGATCCTGGCTTTGTCATCAGTGACTGCCATAGCAACAGCAGCTCTGCACCTCATCTGTTGATCTCACCTTTGAAGAGGAGACACAGTGCTCACCTTAACTGAGCTGGTAGCAGCTCACATTCCATTTATCATTTTCACCATTGATTGGAAGCTGCCTTGGGAATTTAGTGTCAGGCATTGCACCTCTGGGTAAAGGCAGGAAAAGTGTCAAGTTGGAGTAGGCTGTGGCCAGGCATGTCCTGTCCAGGGCCTGCCAGAGAGTGGTAAAGAATCTGAGCCTTCTTAGGAACCTGGAGTCCAGGAAAATTTGTCTGATGGAGTCAGTCAAGGGTTTGTTTTAGTCCAGTCACTTCATGCAGCTAAGTGCTTTATGAGAAAAAAAGATTGCTTTTTGCTCTGGAGGTTGCTTATAACATCATCAGTGAGGAGTAGAAAAAGGGAAGGTTCCTCCTCATCACATAGCTGGACTTTCAGGCTGTGGTTGATGGTGGGCTTTCCAAGCTCTGAAAGAGATCTCCAAGAGAGGAGGTGCCTCAGAATTACATCAGGGGGCAGTAGATAGGGCCATGGGAGAAAACCAGAAGGGAGGGTAACACCTCCTTGAATGCTTTGCCTTGGTGCCTGAGAGGGCCCTCAGGTGACATTGAGTCTTGGGTTCTTGTGCCCTGATGTCATGGCTTTTAGGGGTCTGCTTGATAGCAGCGGCCCCAGCCACCCCTTCTATATGTTTAGTCAATATTTTTCCCCTCTTGGTGTGTTTTGAAGCCGTGTCATACCCAGTAAATCAGTATCCTCTTTCCTATTTGAGTGGCCTAAATTGTTGGGGTCCCAAAAGCTTGACAGGTAGAACCTGCCCAGTGAAAGGAAATTGGCTGCAAGTTCAATTCTGCTGTGTCCTTTCAGAGAGGAACAAGCTGTCTTTTCCAAAGAGAATGTGTGTCCTAGAAAAATCAATCTTCTAGGCAGGCATTTGATGGTTTCCCTTAAATATGAGCCTTGTGCTTCCACTAAACTTAATGAATTGCTTGGTACTGTTTGGGACCACAGTAGCTGCTTTGATGAGTATCACATCTTCCCTACAAACAGCTAAATTAATATTGTTTCGTCTAACCAAACCAACAAAGGTTTTCTCTCTATTTTAATATTGCAGAAGGACTTACCTGTGGAGGAGAAATTCTGTCATTTCTCTAAACTGGTGGTGTAGTCTGGCACTGGGAGGAAACCCCATCTGTGGGGATGGGCAACTCTAGCCAATGGGATTATCAATATACCATTGTTTTCTCAATTCTGAGATGCATGGTACAATAGTACTGATAGAATCACTGAAGCCACAGTTCTAGGAGTCTGCCATTGACTATAAACCCTGACAGTGGGTTTGGGTCATTGTGTCAGTGCAACTTCGGTTTTCTTTGGGACTGGCTGGCCTTTGGTGTTCCTGTCTCCTCATGTTCACCATCTCAGCAGGCCTGAGAGGCAGGGTCAGTTTGGGTATTTATCATGAAGATCACTTCTGCTTGGGAGCTAAGGGGCATGGGCATGTTGCTGACTGTGTGGTGACAGTGAGTGTAGTAGGGGGCAAGAGCCCCGGAGAGTCATTTTCTCTAGTGTTCTTCCTTGGAAAGTGTAGGTTTGCTGTTTATCTGGCTGAGATTCTAAGTTCTGTGCCTTAGAGACAGTTTGCACTTTGCAAATTGTGCCTGAGATAGCCATAAGGTTTTCTCCACCAAAGAGCTATGCAAATAGAAACCAGTTCAAAGGTGGCAGCCAGGCATTGGGTACAGTAAAGGCAAGATAGCAGAAATACCTTTGAATGGTTTCCTGTAGCTAATTCTTCCTAAGTTGTGTCCTGCTATTCTTTATGCAGTGCTAGGTGTTTTAAGCTTTCCAGTAGTGTTGCTTTTGAGTTACAGTATAACCTATGTTAATCCTCTGTGCCCACATTTTTGCTGAAGAACTGGCTATTGTTGTCCAGATGCTGTAAGGATGAGGGTGGACTGGTTTGGCATTTCTGTTTTAAATGAACGTTTAAACTCTCAAAAAAAAAAAAAAAAAAAAAAAAAGTACCAGAACGTGGTCAGCATCTCATCATTCTTTACTGTGGAATATCTCATGACATAAGTTCAGCGCAATTTACCTCTTTTCCTGTTGTGCGGCGCTGGGCTATTTTCAGCTCTGGGCAACTATGAAGAAAGTGCCATGAGACGTCTTTCTGGACTTTACATCTTATTTCTCTTGGAGAAAGCCTGACTGCTGGCCGATAGGCCAAAAACACTTGCAACGCTTTTCAAAACAAGACATTAGTGTGTCTTCCTGCCAGGAGGAGAGCCATGGTTGTTTACCCTGCTCTCTGCAGCTGCATTATTATTTGCAATCTCAGCTATTCTAGAAGGTAAGAAGTAGTGTCACTTGGTGGGGTTTTTTTTTTTTTAGGTTGTTTTAAGACAGGATCTCCTAGTATAGTCCAGACTGGCCTGGAATTCACTATGTAAACTAGGCAGGACTTGAATGCCAGTCCTCCTGTTTCAAAGTCCCACGTGCTGGTATGATAAGCATGGGCCACTCTCCCGGTCTGTGTTTTTTAAAAAACATTTTTATTTTATGTGTATGAGTATATTTCCTGCATGTATGTAAGTGCACCTGTGTCATGCAATGCCCACGGAGGTCAGAAGGTGTCAGAGACCTCTGGAACTAGAGTTACTGATGGCTGTTAGCTGCCTTGTGGGAGCTGGGGATTGAACCCAGGTTCTCTGCAAGAGCAACCAGTGCTCTTAACTGCTGAGCCATCTCTCTAGTCCCTTCCCTGTGGTTTTAGTTGGTGTTTCCCCATTGAACATTATTTCATGCCTTCATAGCTGTTCTCCTATCTTCTTTTGCAAAATAGTTAAGTCTTTTGTCCATTTTAAATTGAGTGGTGTCTTAGTTACTTTTCTGTTGCTGTGATAAAACACCCTGACAATAGCAACTTAAAGGGGGACAGGTTTGTTTTGGCTCACAGTTCCAAGGTACAGTCCATAGTGGGGAAGTTGAGGCAGCAGGAACTTGATGTAGCTGGTCACATTGCATCCTCAGTCAGGAGGAAGAGAACAATGAAGGTCTGTGCTCAGCTCACTTTCTCCTTACACAGTCTAGGATCCCAGCCCAGGGAATTGTGACACAGTGAGTGGAGCTTCCCACCTCAATTAACCTAATCAAGATAATCTCCACAGCACGCTCAGAGGCCTCTGTCCCAGATGCTTCTCAATTCGAGTGATTGAAATTAACTATCACAAATAGTTTGTCTTTCGGTTATTGATCTGTAGGAGTTCTTTGCACAGTCTGGATCTAATGCATGCATTATAAGTATTTTCCAATAATCTGACTTGCCTTCTTGTTTTCTTAGTGGTATTTTTTAATATATAAGTTCAATTTCATAAAAGTCCAATATGTCCATTTAAAATTTTATGGTTAGTGCTTTATGATATCTGTTCTAAGAAAACTTTCCCTATCCCAGGCCATAAGACTATTCATATAATTTTTTCTAGATACTTTATGGTGTCAGCATTTGTGCTTAGATTTATGCGATGGGGAGAAAGTTCATTTTCTTCATTGATCCCATCATTCCAGCACCGTTTGTTAAGAAGGCTTCCCTTTCTCTGCTGAATTACCTTAGTGTCTCTGTCAAAAAGTCACTGACTATCTATCTATGGCTTCTCTTCCACTGACTTATTTGCATTGAGCCTAATACTTACTGTCCCAATTACCACAGCTTTGTAGTTTTGTAGTTGTCTTGTAATCGGCCTGTGAGCCTTCCAATTATTTTGATCTTTATATTCCCATTGAATAATTTTTTAATCAACTTGTCAATTTCTATCAAAAATTTTAATTGGGACTTTCATTGATATAAGTGAATTCATAGATAAATTTAGAAAGGATTGACATTTTCTAATCCACATGCATGACATTTTTCCTCTGTTCATCTAAGTTTCCTCAAATATGTTCCATGATTGTCTTATAGTTTTCCTCGTTAGAGGGATTTGTGTGTGTGTGTGTGTGTGTGTGTGTGTGTGTGTGTGTATGTACATGCATTTGTGTATGTGTATGCAGAGGCCAGAGGTCAACATCAGTTGTGTTCCTTAATCCCTTCTTCATCTTACTTTTTGAGACAAGGTTTGTCATTGATCCTGAAGCTCACCAATTCGGCTAGATTGGCTCGCCAACAAGCTCCAGGAACCTGCCTGTCTCCGTCCTCAACTCAGCACCTGGATTCCGGATGTGCATTCATATCAAGCTTTTACATGGGTTCTAGAAATCCAGACTCAGAATCATGCCTGCGTGAGCATGGCAAGTATTTAACTGACTGAGCTATTTTAACAGCTCCTTGAATGTATTTTGAAAAAAATTTCCCCAAGTATATTTTGGTTTTAGATGCTATTAAAAAGGTATTTTAGCAGGGCATGGTGGCTCACACCTTTAATCCCAGCACTCAGGAGGTAGAAGCAGATGGATCTCAGCCTGGTCTACATAGTGAGTTCCAGGCCAGCTGGGGCTACAGGGAGATACTGTCTCCAAAAAAAGGGGGGGTGGGAATTTAAAGATATTTATTTCAAAATTGTTTTCTTCTAGTACATAGAAGTATACTTAACTGTGCTTATTGAATTTTCATTCTGTGATTATACTAAACTCACCTATTAATATTATAAATGGTGTCTTGGGTACAAATAAAGGCAGTTTTTTTCTTCTTTTCCAAACCTTAGGTCTTTTATTTTGCTTCTTTGCCCAATCAAAATCGTTAGGTATTCAAGTACAATGCTGAATGCACGTGAGTTTAGACATTTATGCCTCTTTCCCAATTTACAGAGAAAGCATTCAATACTTCACCCATAAGTGTGATATTGATTCCAAGTTTTGTAGAGATAGCCTCTATCAAAACGGGAAATTCCTTTATATCCTTAGTTTTCTGAGAATTTTCATTATGAATGGGTGTTGAATTTTGTCAAGCATGCTTCCTGTGTCTACTGAGATGGTCAGATGTTCTTTGTTCTGCTCATACAGTGAATTATTAGGACAGATTTCCAGTATGAAACCAATCTTGATTCATAGGACAGATGCCATTTGATCATTCAACTTGCTGTTCTTTTTATTAAAGATTTACATATCTATGTTCATGAGAACATTAGTATGTAATGCTCTTTTCTTGTAATATCTTTGTCATATTTCAGTTTCAAAATGGTTTGTTGCTGGTCTTCTCAACCAAATTGGGTAACTATTTCTTCCTCCTTTATGTGTATGAGTGTACTGCCTCCATATACGTAAGTGCATCTGTGTCATGCAGTGCCTGCAGAAATCAAAAGGGCGTTGGTTCCCCTGGAACTGGAGTTACAGATGATTGTTAACTGCCATATAGGTGCTGGGAACCAAACCCAGGTCCTCTGCAAGAGCAGCCAGTGCTATTAACTGCTGATCCATCTCTCCAGCCCCAGTTTTCATAAATGAAATAAGCAGTTTTATGAAGATGGTTGTATTTAATAAAAAGGGAAGAAACCCTCTTATACCTTGCCTCAGAGGAGCAAACCTTAACGCCAGTGTTTTGAAATGCAATTTGATAGCACCCCTTAAAAATTCCATGTGATGCTTTTCACCAAGATGGCGCTGAAAGTGAAGAAGGACGCTCCTGCCCCTCCCAAAGCCAAAGCCAAAGCCAAAGCAAAGGCATTGAAAGCTGAGAAGGAAGTATTGAAAGGCGTTCACAGCCACAAGAAGAAGATCAGCAAGTCACCCATCTTCTGGCAACCTCGAGGTTCTGGAGGCAGCCCAAAAAACCTCACAGGAGCACCCCCAGGAGAAACAAGCTTGACTACTATGCCATCATCAAGTTCCCCCTGACCACTGAGTCAGCCATGAAGAAAATAGAAGACAACACCACACTTGTGCTCATTGTGGATGTCAAGGCCAACAAGCACCAGATCAAACAGGCTATGAAGAAACTCTACACTGATGCGGTCAAAGTCAGTACCTTGATCAGACCTGATGGAGAGAAGAAGGCCTATATTCATCTGGCTCCTGATTACGATGCTTTGGATGTTGTCAACAAAATTGGGATCATCTAAGCAGTCCAGTAGTCTAATTCTAAATACAGATTTTTTTGCCACCATAAAAAAAATTCCATGTGATATAGTAAGAACTCTGTACTAAGTCTCTGCCCTCAGTCCCTGACACAGATCTAAAGGCCTTGGATTTCTCTGGGTGGTAGGAGTATCTGTGTGCTATTTGAGGTGATTCTTGATGGGTTCTAGGTAGCCTCAGGATGAGAGTTTGTCCTAGTTTGGTTTTCTGTGGCTGTGATAAAACACTGACCAAAAACAACTTGGGGAGAAAAGGGTTTATTTCATTTTATATCTCCCATCACTGTGGGAAGTCAGGACCAGACTTCCACCTGTCTGGTCCAAGGCAGGAACCTGGAGGCAGGAACTGAAGCAGAGACCATGGAGGAACGGTCTTACTGTTTTGCTCCCATGGCTTGCTCAGCTACCTTTCTTATACAGCCCAAGCCCACCTGTCTAATGATGGCACCCATAGTGGGCTGAGCCTTCCTACATCAAGGAGCATTTAAGGAAAATGCCTCACAGACAAGGCCAAGGCCTCCTGATGGAGGACAAGGAGTTGGAACTTTCAGCACGAGCCCCATCTGGAGAAGGAAAGAGGCTAGAGATGGAGTTAATTGATCATGCCTCTGAGAGAAAGCCTCCATGAAAACCTCAACTGCTTCCATTGAAAACCCTAAACTAGAGGCAGGGTAGGACACATCCTTAGCATGTGCAAGGCTATTCAATCCCCAACACTAGAATAAAAAAGAAAAATCCCTAAACAGCACACAATTCAGAAAACTTCCAGGTTGGAGAATGCATACATGTGCCAGGAGCATAGTGCATCTCTACTCCACAGGACAGAGGCCACTGGGCTCAGGACCACTCCCGACCTTGCTGTATGTCTGTCTGCACCTTCATCATCTCTAGCCTTCCTAATCCTCATTATAGTTAACCAGTAAGCGATGTAGTGTTTCCTCTGCATTTCTTGAGTTGTTGTTACCAGTTAACAAACCTGAAAAGGCTAAAGGAACCGCCAATTTGGAAGGTCAGAAGTACCAGAGACTTGAAATTGTCTCTGAAGTAGGAAGTAGTCTTGGAGAACCAAGTCCTTAGCCTGTGGGGTCTGCAGTAACTCCAGGTAGTGAGTGTTAAAAAATGGACACCCCAGAAGCTGGAGAGATGGCTCAGCAGTTAAGAGCACTGGTTGCTCTTGCAGAGGATCTGGTGGTTCCTAGCTCCCATATGGCAGCTAACAATCATCCGTAACTCCAGTTCCAGGGGATCTGATTGATGCCTTCTTCTGACTTCCTTGCACAACACGGGTGCACTTAAATACATGTAGGCAATACACTCATACATATAAAATAATAATAAAAATGGACATCCCAATTGTTGGTGTCAGATCATTGGTTTTGGTGTGGAGATCTCCATACATGTAGTGTCAGGCATGCTCTGAGTAGAAGAAGTGAGGCCTAGCAGGGGAAAGTTAGTTCACTGAGGACATGTCTTTGAGGGAGACATTAGAACACCAGCCCCTTTCTTTCTTTGCTTCCAGGCCATAGGAGCAAGCCTCATCTGCTTTGCCATGAGGTTCTGCCTCACTGTAGGTCCAAACTCAAGAGACTATGGATTCATCTGAAATCAAAGAGCCTATGTAAAACTGTCTTCTTTTAAAGCTAGTTATCTCAGGTATTTTGTCACAGCCACAGAAAACTGATTAGCACATATGAAGTCACATTTAAAAAGAGCTGTTTTTGAAGTCCTCAGTTAAAGCGAGTAAAGTGTTTGTAAAGCCAAACAGTTGGAGAACTGCTGGTTTAAATCACTGAAATAATAAGAGCATTTTCTAAGAACTCCTCAAAAGAATACAAACATCCTCCACAGAGAGATGAAGTCATCCTACCACATGGAGAAAATGATGAGAATGTGGTAGTAAGTGTCACCAGGTGAATTGACAATAATATTTGAAGTGGTGGCTGCCGACTCTCAAACTTATTGGCAAGCCTTATATAACAGCCAAGTTTCTCCAGAGAAAGAGAACTGATTATATGTGTATACACACATGTATATATATGTGTATACATGTATATACATACACACATATATAACACACACACGTATATTAGATTGACATAGAATCAGAGGCTGGGTAATCCCACAATGGCTGTCTGCAGGCTGGAAAGTCAGGGAAGTAAGTAGCTGCTCAGATTGGAAGCCTTAGAAAAAGGAGGATCAGTGGTATAGCCTAGTCCAAGGCCAAAGGTGCGGAAACTCCCTGATGAGCAGCTGGCACTAGTTTGTGCTCCAAGGCTGAAGTGTCTGATTTTCTCAGGCATAGCATCAGCAAAAACCATACCTGCTCAAGGAGGGTCAAGCACATACATGTGTGAGCTTACCCCTTTCTTTTGCTTTTCCATTCCTTTGAAGTCCCCAACCTACACAGTGCTGTCCTCATTCAGGGTAGTTTGGTGACCCACATGCCAATTGTCTGGAAACACCCTCCTAGACACCTCAGAAGTGTGCTGTGTAGATTTCCTAGGTATGGCTCAAGGCAGCTAAGTTGACAACCAATATTAGCCATCATAACCTAGCAAGGAAAGGATTGCTTTAGAGGGTCCTCTTGGGGTCGCACGTGATTGGTGATACCTGGGAACATGCTGCTGGTGCCTGTCTGATGGCTGGAGTGCCTGGCAGCTTGACTCTTCCCTGGAGCCGTGCTTGTGAGACCATTCTGATACACAATGTGGTTCTATGTGACTCAAAAAGCAACGACTTTAGGCAATAAAATATCCACTATTCTTAGGATGCAACTATTCATCCATTCTTTTAGTTTTTATGAGAAGCAAAGCTTCCAACTTCAAATATCTCTCCCAAATCCTTATTTAATAAAATTCTCAGCGAGAGACTGAGGCTAGAGGATGATGAGTTCAAGGCAGCCTGCAGGAAATCAGTAGCTGCTCAGACTGGAGGTCTTAGAACAAGGAGGATCAGTGGTGCACTTCGGTCCAAGGTCAAAGGTGCGGAAACTCCCTGATAAGCAGCTGGCGCTAATTTGTGCTCCAAGGCTGAAGCGTCTGATTTTCTCAGGCATAGCATCAGCAAAAACCGGTTATACCTGCTCAAGAAGGGTCAAGCATACATGTGAGCTTACCCCTTTCTTTAGCTTTTCCATTCCTTTCAGTCCCTAGAGAAACCTGATCTTCCCTCCTTCAGCATCCATTGATTGCCTGTCCCCACGAAATTTTCCCCATCAAAATTGGTATGTCAACTGGTTTTATCATGCGGATCTTGCTGGGCTACCATATTTTGAAGATTTCATGGGTGTAGCTTCCCTATCATGTCTAGAATACATTAACTAGCAGCAGGTCCCTTTGGTTCTTACAATCTTTCCACCCCTTCTGTGATGTCCTGTGAGTTTTAGGTGTAGAGGGTGCATTATGGATGTATTACTAGGGCTGGGCACCTCACAGTCACCTATTCTTTGCCTTTGACTCATTGTAAGAAGAGGCTTCTTTGATGAGTAGCGAGAGCAACACTTGTCTGTCAACATAGTATATGTATTTAAAATATAGTAAGAAATTACACTGGTCTCAGAAAGTGACAGCAGTAGGTTCTAGGGATATATATTTTTCTTTTTGAGACAAGATGTCATGTATCCCAAGCGGTTCTGGAACTTGCTACACAGCCGGGTATGAACCTTGTGCTTCTTCTGATCCTCCTACAACCCACCTTCCAAGTGCTGGTATAGTACTGGGATTACAGGCCTGCACCACCACACTGGTTTATATAAGTGTTGAGCCTCGAACCTGGGGCTTTCTAGGCAAGCACTCTACAGAACTACAACATCCCTAAAATGACTATTTTATGTTATGTGAATATCACAGTAATCAAAGGAGAAATAAAGCTACTGAGACAAACTGTTGACAATTTCAGTTCTCTTCACAGACCCCAAATCCTAGAATCATAACTCCCTGAGGCCGATTCGCAGGTCTAGACACAATTTTTATCCCAGCTTATTTTTACCCAGAACTCCTGAGATCTCATAAGCGCTCTAGGAAACAGACCAAGGAAATGCTCACGGGGGGGTTAGCTTACTTTAGACCGGGAAGGAGCGGCAGAAAGCTCTAAAATGACAAGCCGGCTCCACGAAGCGCTGCCAGGCCCCTAAGAAAGGAAGGACACTGTCCAAGTTCAAGTTTCAATCTCAGTGTTCTGTTGTAGACCCCACGGCGGTCCAGAACCTGCACTGCACGTCTCAGGAGGCAGGGATGCGGAGCAGGCGCAACTGCACTGGGGAGGAACCTGGCACCGCCCAGGGGGCCGGACAGAGGGGGTGGAGCCAGCGCAGTGGGCGGGCCCGGAGCCGGGGGTGTGGCCGGGGCGTGCTGGGATCCGGGCAGTGGGCGGGGCCGGCGCCAGCGCCGGGAGAGGCGCTCCGCCAGCGGCGTAAACTCTGCCGGGTGCCGCGGCGGAGCAGGTGAGCGGAGGGCGGGGGCTGGGTGTGTGCGGCCCGGTACCTGTCACCAGTTGCCGGTCGCCCGCAGCACGGAGAGCCCGGATGCAGCGGGGCCTTGCCCTGCGCACCCCCTGACCGCTGTGGTCCCGGCTGCTCAGGCTCCGGGCTCCCGGCTCGGGCTGCGGCCCCTGCGGCGCCATGCTCGCGGCCTCTGCGACGGGCCCCGGGGCGAGGAGAGGGCGCCGGGGAGGAGGCGGTGCGCCCTCCCCGGAGCTGGGGCTCGGAAGGAGCGTAGGGAGCGGCTCCCGGCCTCTGGCCTCGTCCCCTCGCGCTCAGTCCTCTCCTGCTTCCGGATCCCCAGGCTGGTGGGCGCGGAGGGAGCTGTTAAAGGGACAGGAGCTTAAAGGGGCAGTCCACGTGGGTCCCGGAGCCCGGTGCACCTGGCATTGGATCCCTGCCCCCATCTTCCCTGGCCTCTAGTCCACCCGGGCACTGATACAGATAAGGGGAGAGTGGGGCGCGGCGGGGCTTGAGGCTGGCCTTCGTTACCAGCAGTATTTGTGTGTTTTGTAAAGCACTTACATCAGGGGGAGACGCCCAGAATCTAGCCTTTGAAGCAGAAGGACCTCGCAAACAGTAGCTAGTTTCCACTCTGTACCTAAGGCTGAGGATGTAGCTCAGTGGTAGAGTGCTTACCTAGCATGCCGGGAGGCCCAGGGACGGGAGGTGGGGAGGGACCACCACACACAACTTAAAGTGCTATTGCCCAAGATGTCCCTGGTAAGATACAGCAGAGCCTGGCCTAGAGCCTGGTACCTGGGTCGCTACGTCTGCTGTCCAGACCTTAGTATTTGGATAGATTAAGTGTTGCAACATCTCTGTTTAAGCATTACATTTTAAAGGTATGTTGAAGTAACCGCATCTGTTTACAGATGGAGGACCCCAGAGCATTCCAAACAGAACAGATGCAGACCAGTTTAACTCAAAATTGACAGCCTGAAAGCCAGGGCTGTCCCCAGAGTGTTGTGGTGGGAACAGACAGACTGTCCAGCATCAGAATGAATGCTCCTGATGTCTATATGGCCCTTCTGTGGACACTTGAGCCTCCCAGGCCTTCAGCCAAGACTTGTGACAGTAATTAAAGGCTCTGGATAAGCTGCTTCAGGTGTGTGTGCCTCAGGTTCCCCTCTGGGTGCAGATGGTTGTGTGTGAGCCTGAGAAACTCTCAGCTTCTGTGTTTTCAGTAGGTGAAGGGGTGGAGAGTCCTGACTTAGCCCAGAGGTAATCATCCAGGTTGACTCCTTAACTCTTAGAATAGTGGATAGACTGGCAGAGATAGGGTACTATATCTTGCTTTGTTGAAGTACCTACACCCCGAATGTAGGATGTACACCTGTATACATGAAAATGAATGTTCCTGCTATCTGAGGAGAGGAAGACCAGGATGAGGGTCCTAGCCAGAGGCTGCTGCATACTGTCTGATGGCCTGGGACGGAGGGTTGTGGCTGTACCCTTTCCCTCAGCCCCTCTGACTGCTCACAACCCTACCATACCAACCTTGGCCCTCTCTTAAGTTGTTAGTGTTAATAACCATGTGACATGCCATGCCTTAGGAGTTGGGTATACATGATAAAAAGCCATTTTGTGCTGTGGTTATCACATATCTTAAGAACTTAACGTAGTGGCTCGTGTTTGTAATTCCAGCATTTAAACACTGAAGCAGGAGGATTCCTATGGTTCAAGGCTGGCCTGAGCTATATAGAGAGTGTCAGGCCAACTTGAGCTACATAGTAACACTGTCTCAAAAACAAAAAACTAACCAACTAAGTAAACATATAGAATTAAAATAACACTGAAGCAGGTGATATTACCACCCTTGTAAAGAAGGGGAAGCCAAGTTCTGAGGAGTTAAGCAGCTTGCCCAGTTGTGTGGCTCCACTGCCTGTGAGCACCAGGATTTGAACATCACTGTGTCTTTTGAGTTTTACACCGGCAGCTTTCCACCTTCACCTCCTACCCATATCTGTACTGCTGCCCAGGATGTTTCTGTGGGGTCTCCATTAACAACCTCCTGGGAAACCAGGAGAAAAAAAGAAAAACCTTTTGTTTTGTGAAACAGGATCTTGCTATGTAGCTCTGCTTGGTTTGGTACTCTTATGTGTGGCTTAGGCTGGCCTTAAATAATGGCAGTCTTTATGCTTCAGCTCCCCTGTGCTAATCTTTTTAAGAAACTAAAATTGGTGAGGTGAGATAGTTCATGCCTGTGATTCTAACACTTGGAGGTGGAGGCAGGAAGATGAGGAGCTGAAGATCATCTTAACTATAATACTGAATTGGAGGCCAGCCTGGGCTACACGAGATCCCATCTTAAAAAACCGAAACAAGAAAAAAACCAAAGCTGTTTGTGTAGATCACATGAATATTGCTAACAAAAACATCTGTGCTATTTTTCAGCTGTTGCCTTGAGATTAAGCCACTGTTTAGTTGGGAACCCATAAGACACATTTCAGCCTGTGTTCCCACCTGTTCCACGGCCTCAGCCCCCTGGGGCTTCTGCCTCCCTCATTGGCTCCCAAGCTTGGGTATGACATCATTGTTCCCCGAATGCCTAGAGAAAAGAATGATTTCGGGTCCTCAGGAAACATTAGACATCAGCAAGGGAGACAGCAAGGGAGTAGCCTCTTCATTGGGAGAACAGGTTGCTTGCTCATCTTTGCTAACTCTAGAGCAAATGAAAATTTAAAGGGTTCTCACCTTTGTTATGCCTTAGCCAGAAACTTCTCTATTTGTTTTTGGGTTTTTTTGTTTTTGTTTTTTGTTTGTTTTTGAAACAGGGCCTCCCTGTAGCTCCAACTGGCCTAGAACTTGGCATGTAGACCAGGCTGGCCTTGAACTCACAGAGATCCATCTGCCTCTGCCTCCTGAGTCTTGGGATTAAAAGCATGCACCACCATGCCTGGCTTGATTTTTAAAAGATTAATACATATTCAGTTTTTAAAGTTCAGCTATTTTAAGTCATTTATTGCAGCTGTCAGCTCGGGGATTACCACTCTGGGTACCTGCATATATTTACCTACTAAGTTGGTAGAAGTAGGAAATATAAAGCTTGTATCCTTTTTGGGGGTTTTCCTATTACTGTTATACTTCAGAATTTTCCTTTCAATGACTGTGCAAATGCTATGGGTTGGATCTTAAGTGTCCCCAGGGCCTGTGTGTTAAAGGTCTGTTCACCTGAGTGACACTATTAAGAGGAGGTGGTACCTTTAAGAGGTGGAGTCTAATAGGAGGTCTCACTTTCTGGACCTGAGGTAAGTGGTTTTACCTTACACACATTCCTGCTATACTAGGGCCAAAACAATGGGCCCAGCTGACATGAAGTAAACCTTTTCTTTTTCGAAGTTGTGTCCCAGATGTTTGTTTCAGTAAGAGAAAGCTGTCTGATACATCTTGGAAAATCAGATTTGTGGGTGTGGCAATCCATTGAAAATGTCTTTCTCTTACCAGTTCCATGACATTACACTTTCCCACTTGTCTTTTGAATTGACCCAGAAAAACAGTAGCCTGTTTCTTTTCCTCATTGCCACAGGTAGGCATATCCACCTCTGTGCCTTGAAGACCTGCAGTGGGGTAGAGCAGAGCCCTGGGGACTTTTGTTACCCCCCCCCCCCAGCTTCAGTTTCCTGAGCTATGAAATAGAGCACAAATGGATGTCCTTTAAGGTCCTCACCCGCTTTTATACCATTTTTATGGATATGCCCTTTTGACAAAATGTTCCCATTGCCAGGCCCAAGGCTGGATAGAAACAGGATCTCTACCTCGGGCCTGGCTTTTGTATTCTCTCAGGTGTCTGGTGGCTTAGCAGTTCTCTAGCTTCCAAAGAAGGGCACCCGTCAGTTTCTGTGATGCCTTCTCAGAGATTGTCCCCTCCTGTCTTATCTTCATAACTTCCACTTATTAAAAACCCATTTTGAACTGGGTGTCCATGGTAGCCCATGCCTTTGATCCCAGCACTTGAGATGCAGAGGCAGGCACATCTCTGAATTCCAGGTGGACATAGTAAGTCTCTATCTCAAAAACAAAAGCAAAACATTCAAAACCCAGTGACTAGACGTTTTTCATGTGTTTCCCTAATCTTGCAAGGCAGTCTATTCTGCCATTCACAGAGGAGGAAATGACCTCTATCACCTTGCATGGTCTGAGGCTGTCTCACTAGGGAGTATGTGGTTCATGTCACACAAATTGCTGTGTCTCATTAAAAGAAAAAAATATCATAGATGCTACTTGAGGATGTGCCCAGAGCTCTTCTGCCTCTTTCTCCTAAACTACCCTTCTCCTAGGCCACCTTAAGAGATGAAAGAAATTATCCCAACCTAGGCACTTCTTAGAGAAAATTAGCTGATAGGAGGTTAGTCCAGAGCCTCAGGCTAAAGATCAGGAGGTGCCAAGTGAGAGTCTTGGGTCTGTGGTCTTGGGCTCTGCCTGAGGTCTCTTCCCAGAGTAGGGGAGAACTATTCAGCAAAATGGGATCATGAGGGACTTTCCAGGAATTATGGGAGTGCTGGGAAGTAGCCATGTAATCACAGAAGATGACCTTTTGAAAGCCAAGTGCATTGTTCATTGACCCTTTGGAGAGGTGTCAGGGCTTCAAGCCTCTCTCTGCAGTCCCACGTGTTTATGGCAAGAACAGTAGTTCCCAGTTCACTTTTGGACCATTATTTTCCATGAGGCACTGGGTGCTTTTAAAAATCTTCCCTACCAGGCTACTGACTTTAAACATTAAGACAAACCCTTGCTTCTCTACAGTGAAAAGGTTGAGGAAATTGGGTCACTGGGTTTCCATGATAATTGCACAACTTCTGGCATCAGCAGGTTAGGGAACTTTCTCCAGGTCAGACTTCCTGGGTTCAGCTAATCAACATTTTGGTTCCCGTTGGTTGGCGGTTTAATGAAAGTGGGCAGTGGCTGCCTAATTCCTCAGCCGCAGCACAGTGCAGGGAAGGCTTCCAGAACAGACTCTGTGCCCTGCTTCGCTGTCAGCTCCTCTGCATTTTTCCTGTGGCTGCTTGGGATGGGAAGCTGGTTTGGTTGTGTTTGACGTCAGCACTAGAGAGGCACCATGCCCCACCCGAACCTGAGATGAGTCAGGCTCCCCCGGGGACCTTTTGTATCACTCTGATGTGGATGCACAGCCAGCAGGGTTGTTTATCTGCTCTTATAGGGTGGTGGTTTTTCTCTCCAAGGATTTCCATGCTGTTAGGCTTCAAAACAGCCTAAGAACCAGCCCTTAGGAGTCCTAAAAGAAGCCTTTTTTGGGAGAAATGTCTTCAGAGAAAATGTCAGTGGCTTCCTGGATTCTCATGTGTTTCTCCAGGCTAAGCAGGTGATTCAGGAGGGGGCAAGAAGGAGAGAAAAGCCCACGTTTTCCCTTTGAGAAATCCGTAGCCAGAAAAAGTACAGATGCAATCCATATTTATTATACAAAGAATTGAGAGGGGCTGGGGATGTAATTCTGCTGGTAATGTGCTTGCCTAGCATGCAGGAAGTCCTGGGTTCTTCTCTCCCCAGCATGATATAAAGTGGGCATGATGGTGCATTCCTGTAATCCAACACTAACCTAGATGTAGAGGAATAGGGTCAGTAGTTCAAGGTCATCCTCAGCCATGTAAGTTAAAAGTCAGCCTGTGATACAGAGACCCTATCTCCAAAGAAAAACTTTTTTTGAGAAATACATCAAAATACAAAGTAAAAATTACCCACAGTCCCACCAGTCTAAAGATAATCTCTTTAGATAAGACTTTTATGTTTTTCTTGTACATTTTAAAAGAAAATTCAGATGATTATGCAAAAATTTATATTCTGTTAAATTTAACTTCATTTTAAATGTTAATAAATATTGTTTGAAGAATTCAGTGGTCCAGTGCTAGAGAGATGGCTCAATGAAAAGCTCTGGCTGCTCTTGCAGAGGACCTGGGTTTGATTCTCAGCACCCACATGGTGGCTAACAACCGTCCTTAATTCCAGTTCTAGGGGAATCCAATGCCTTCTGACTTCCGTGGGCACTGCACAGCATGGGTACACTTAGACACATTCAGGCAATACACTCATACACACAAATAAAAATAATAGAAAATTTTAAAGTTTTGAAAGAGTTCAGTGGTCTTCTAATAGTCCATGTCAGATGGACATGCAATAGGGCGGATCTGTCCTCAGCAGGATGGATAGATGCCTAGCGTGGATATACCAACTCCTTTGAAAAATGTGGGTTTTTTTCCTGAATATACACACCTGTATGAAATTTTAATTTATAAATTGGGCACAAAATTAATAACAAAATCAGCAGTTAGAACAGTATACTGGAGTGAAGGTTATCTAAAACAGGAATTGCTGTCTCTAGAGTTTTCCATTTAGTATATTTGAGCTACAGTTGACCACTGGTAACTGTAACCACAGAAATTAAAAGCAACAGATCAGGGGGCGGAGGACTGTATCAGAGAAGAGTCAGAAATTTCAGTCATTTTTACTTTGATGATTTCAGATAACTACAATACATATTTTTGTATGAATCTTTTATTGTTTCCTTAGATCAAATTCTAAGAAGTAGCATTTCAGGATCAAAAGGTAGGAGTATTTTCATAGCTTTTGAATTTCCCTGTTTGGGGTAAGGTTGGTCTAGTCTGTCCCAGTGGCATGTGACACCCATTTCTTCTGGCCTGTCCTCCTCAGTGGGCATTTGGGGCAATTTGAGAAACTTTCAGGCTTCTTCCTCCCCGGCTGCTGCCTGAGTAGGTCCTGTGTTCAAGAGAAAGGGCTGTACACTTTAACTCCTGCATGCCTACCATCAAGTAGTACCAACTTGAGGATGGGAAGGTAGTGGGCGAGAGGCTCCTTGCTTTTTGGAGCAAGGCCCATCCTGGGCAGGTCAGGAGTTGGTGGAGTCACCCAGGCACCCTCTTAAAATGCAGACCCCAGATACTGGGTTAGGGTGGAGCTCAGGGAGCTACATTTTTAAAACACAGTTGGCATGGTTAGTATTGTCAACTTGACTAGAATCACCTGGGAAATAGGCTGCTGGGCATGCCTCTGGGGGATTACCTTGATTGGGTTGAGATGGGAAGACACCCACTGTGGGTGACATCATTTCCTGACTGTAAGTGGAGAAAGTTCATTTCTCTCTGCTTCTTGATTGTGCATGAGACCAGCTGCTTCAAGCTTCTGCTCCCTTGACTTTACTGCCAAGATGAACTGTAAGCTGAACTGTAAGCCAAGATAAACTTTCTCCCTTCAGTTGCTTTTGTCAGAGCATTTTATCACAACAACGGGATAGGGAAGCTGAGATAGCCACCTAGTGTAGTGTTGAGAAGGCCAGAAACAAAATGCTTATCTCTAAGGATAACCTTGAGATTCATCACTTTACTTTTTGTGGGACTGGGGATAGAGCCCAGGGCCTCAACCATGCCAGGCAAGCGTGCCGCCACTGAGCCACACTACAGATCTAGGCGTCTGTTGATAAGAGAATCCACGGTTGCTGGAGGGGATGGTGAGGGGAACTCCTGGGTCTAGTGGGTGTTTATTTAGGATTTGACTAGAAGGCCAGGCCTCAAACAAGACAGGAGGACCGTAAAGTCTTCTGGATCCCCACCTGGCTAAGAATTTCCCTGGGTCTCATGGTGAGTTGGGCGTGTGAAGCTGTCTTCTGTTAGACTACTGCTTCCAAAGTCTGGCCTCCAGGGAGCAGAGCTAACTCCCCCCTCCGGAACCCTGGGCTTAGCTGAGTCTCCAGAATTCCAAGTGATAGGGCAGCAGACCCTAGCCACCTAGGGCATGCTCTGCTCCATGTACCCTGAATAAAGGCATTTCAGTTCCTGTCGTCCTAGGCAATAACAGGGCCTGTCTGTGCTGAATTAAGCTCCTACTCCTCAGTCAGACACCCAGACCCTCCCTGGGATAGTCTACCCTACCAGGTTCCCTTCAGTCATTTGACTTGCATATCTAGGAAGTTTGTTATGGTGTTATGGGTAGGACCTTTGCTTGGTCTTCAAACCCCCCTCTACCATCCCCCTCAGCCCTCTGCTGCCTTTGCCTCAAAGGAAAGTGGACCAAAGTTCCTGTGCCCCTCTTCCAGGTGCCTTTGGAGGCAGGGCCATGCTCACATTCATGGCTTCTGACAGCGAGGAAGAGGTGTGTGATGAGCGAACATCCCTGATGTCGGCTGAGAGCCCCATATCACGCTCCTGCCAGGAGGGCAGGCCGGGCCTGGAGGATGGAGAGAACACTGCGCAGTGGGTAGGTCCCACCAGCAATAGTTGGCTTCAAAGCAGGGCCATGGGGCCTCTCTGTCTTATGGATTGCTTAAGTTGGATCTCAGATGTCTCCCATTGATCTGTGTGCTAAAAGCTTAGTCCCTGGCATGGTGTGATTGGGTGGTGGTAGAACCTGCAGAGCTTGTGAGGGGGGGCACCTAAAGGGAATTGTGGAGCTTATGCTCCTTCCTCCTCTCTTTCCATGTCCTGACCATGAGGTGAGTGACCTACTCCATACATATCTCTGCCATGATATGCTGCCTGCCACAGGCTTAAAGCAACAGGGCTTAATCAGTCATGGGTTGAGATTTCCAAAACTGTGAGCCAAAGTAAACCTTCTCATTAGATAAGTTGAATTATCTCAGGCGTTTGTTATCTGGACAGAAAGTTGACTAACCCATGGATGAAACCAGACATTCTTCCACTCAGGAAGATGCATAAGCATGAGAATTGACCAAAGATGTGACTGTTCACCTTGAGTCTTCTGTCTGCAAGGGCTTTCCAGTAGACTGCGCATTTACAGACTACATTGAGCTGGCTGATATCTCTACCTGCCACACATACAAATTCCTGACTCACTTTCAAATGCAGGCTACTGTTTCAGGAACTGTGAGTTTGGGTGCCTGGGACCAATCAATTACACAGAAACAGATGGCAGGAGGCAAAGCAGCTGGAAGGGAAGGATTGAGGTAGGTATCCAGATGGGGTCACCATGAACTGAGTCTGCCTGAGTCAGGCAGAGTAGGCTCCTTCCCAGTCGGGCAAACCACATCTGAAGTCGCCTGAATCCCTTTCTGTTTTGTTCATTATGGTAATTAAAGCCCTTTCCATGTGCCAGTGGGCTTTTCTTCCTCCAGCTGACCTTAATCCCCTGTACTGAAATCTGAACTCCTTTCACCCTGTTCAGCAGCTCAGCAGCCTCTGAGCCTCAGTGTGTTTAACAGTTCAAGGTTACCGCCAGCCTGGTCTCCACAGTTTCTTATCTCCTGGGGTGTCTGTGCATTTTGGTGTTTCAGCTCCTGTCTATTAGTATTTTTCCTCCCTTGTCTCAGGTGAACAGCTAGGCTGGAGCTCTCTCTGAGGAGAACTGATACTGAAGCAACCATGTGTTTTAATTTTTGTTTCACATGCCTTTTCTGTGGCTGCTAACCTCATTCACAGAGCAGCTAATGAATTGCTGCACTTCCAAAACAAATTGTTCAGAGTCATGCCAGCATCTGACTGGCAAGTGTGCTGCCCTACTTTGCTTTCTGTTCGTTTATCTTCTCCCACTTCCCTGGAGCCCCTGTCTATGTGGATGCTGGATACCATTTAGCCCCTCAGAATTGAAAATGTATGTGCTTGATTTTGTAATTTCAAAGTAATTGTCAATGCCTAATTCCTAATCAAAGAGACTCCCTGTCTATGCTGGGTCTTCTAATTAGTCAATGAAAATGTTTGATCTGTTTTTCCTCTCCTACCCAGCCTGTCTCCTCCTAGAGCTCTGTAGCCATGTGAACATGTTGATTAGCATCCTGTGTCTTTGTCCTTGGGAAGGGTCTTTCTGGGCCCTGCAGGCCTCTCTCCCTCTAGCTCCAGACCTTCTCCTGAGACCTTCAGTACTCTCCTACCTGAACCTCAGTTCCCTCTTCTCATGCCTAGAAAGCAGCATTTAGTATTCTCAGTTCTGCTTCCCAAAACCCCTGCAGATATCAGCAGCTCAGCCCTTACCATATGGTTTCCACAGAGGAGCCAGGACAGTGAGGAAGACTGCGAGGAGGACCCTGACCACTACATCTGCAGTGGAGTTCCTGGACGACCACCAGGCCTGGAGGAGGAGCTGACCCTCAAGTATGGGGCAAAACATGTGATCATGCTGTTTGTGCCTGTCACACTGTGCATGATTGTGGTGGTGGCCACCATCAAGTCGGTGCGCTTCTACACGGAGAAGAATGGGCAGCTGTGAGTTGGGGGCCTGGTTGGCTTGTGGGTCTGGGGTAGTGATTGTTTTGAGGGGCTCATAGGCTCCCTCAGCCACTCTGCCCACAGCTCTGTGCTGGTGGCCCTGGAGAACTGTGACAAAGGCTCTCTGGGCTCATACCCTAACCCACTGCCTGTGTGACTTGCCTAGGCACACATCTAATCCATAACCTCCATTTCTTTGTCTGTTTTATGAGTTTAATAGTGGGGCTACCTGGAGAACTCAGTGGCGTAAATACCGTGAAAGGCTTCACGCAGTGCTCTTCAAAGGCTAAGATCTGACTACAGAAGGCCAACTCTGGTACTGTAGCACCAAACTCTATGTACTAAATGCCAGGTCTTGGCCCACTATGCATCAAGCACCATGTGACTAAGTCACTTCCTCTGAGTTTCTGTTCTCTTAATGAGATGAGGGGTTTGTATCATATGATTTCTTAGCACACTTCTAGCAGATGAGGAAGATTTAATAAGCCATAGATTATTTTAGTAAACAACTTGGAATACTGAGAGCTATCTTAACCCTGAACCTCCCCCTCTCCACTTCCCGGGCCCTTCACTGCTGAGCACCTCAAACATCTTTAACTCTTAGGGATTTACTGTTCAGTTTTGGATTTGTCTCCTTGACCGTTTGTGGTGGAATTTATTTTTAAGGAAGGAGTAGGTAGGGAGGCTCCCCCACCCCGGAAGCTTGTGACCTGCAGAGGACTCAGAGTCGCACAGGTGGAAGGCTTTGAGAGGACTGGGCCATTGTCACTCCTGGCAGTTCAAGCTGGGAAGGGTGAGGTGCCTGGGAATTACTTCCAGAGCTTATGAGCTGGTGTAGCACCTGTGGCTATCAGTGGGCATTGGGGGAACAGGAGGTCCTAGGCTGTGGGGTTGTGACTCATGGACTGTGTTAGTTAGGTTCTCTAGAGGAACAGAACCAGTGGAATGAATATATATCATGAAAAGGAGTTTATTAGAATGGCTTATACAATAGGCTAGGAGTCTAACAGTGGCTGTCTGTACACTGGAGAGGCTGAAAACCCAGAAGCTGCTAAGTCGATGAGACTGAATGCCTCAGCTGTCCCAATCTGGCACTAAATGCCTAGAAGGTTCCCCAGGAGCTGCTGGTCATTAGTCCATGTTGGAAGGCCAAAGAAGTTGGGTTCTGATGTCAGCAAAGGATGGCAACGGCAGCAGTAGCAACATCAACATAGATATACTCAACTGGCAAGGAGCAAAGGCAAGCAGGCAGGCAAAGCATCCTTGCATCCCTCGAAACCTCTTTATAGCTCAACCTCTTTATATCTGGGTTGCCTACTCTGGGTGAGTTTCGACTCCCTTCAGCTAATCCTTCCTGGTAGTGCCCTCACAGACCCACCCAGAGGTGTCGCTCTTAATTGATTCCTGATCCAATCATACTGACCATCAAAATTAATTATCACACAAAGAAGCAGGCAGCTGATCTTGTCAGTGGGGACCAGAACTGATGGTGGGAGCAAAAGGAAGGGTCTGGAGGGGGAGAGTCAACTAGGAAAGAGAGGCCTTGATGAGGTACAATCTGTTCTCTCTGCCACCATGGTTCCAGTTATCAGACAGCTACAGGCCACCGGTCAAGAGGCAGGGGGCATTCTTAGGGATAGTGGTGACTCTGTCAGGGTCCAGCCAATGCCAGGGTTGTATCAGGGCAGTGTGGGGTTTCCAGGGTCTCGGTGGTCAGCCTGAAGGTCTCTGGGATGGAAGTGTTCCAGGGCAGGCAGACACTGAGACTCTTCTGGTGACCTCCTCAGCATCTACACGCCCTTCACAGAGGACACGCCCACGGTGGGCCAGCGTCTCCTCAACTCCGTGCTGAACACCCTCATCATGATCAGCGTCATTGTGGTCATGACCATCTTCCTAGTGGTACTCTACAAGTACCGCTGCTACAAGGTGAGGCCCTTGGCCCCCTGCCTTGCCGTGCCCCTTCTGCCTGACCCCTGCTGCGAGGTGGCCAGAGCCTTGTGGTCACCTTCTAAAAACCTATCCAGGTTCCTTCTTTCTACAGAATAGATTGCCTCTTTATGCTCCTTCCCATCTGTGGGAGACCGCATGCTGTCTTTTAAGCGCCATGCCTTCCTCTTCCCCACAACTTTCTGAACTCCTAGTGTTTCAGACATACCTCTCCTGTTCTGAAGTTAATTTTGATTTTTCCTTCTGAAATTCCATTTTAGTCTCCTTCACCTTGAGGCTTCCTTTCTAGGTTTATTTTTATTTTTCCATCTCCCTTTAGACAGGGATGTGCTTTGTTGAGGTCTCCCTGTCCTGGGAAGCCTTTGTGCTGGATCCTCCTATGGTCCTTGAGCCTCCCCATGGAGTGGTGGAAAAGTTACATCTAGCTAGCTAGCTAGCATATGCGAGGCAAGTGTACCACTGAGCTGTATCTCCAGCTCTTATGAGTGTGTGTGCATGCACACACATGCATGCTTCTAAGGACTGAACACACAAGTCATTAGGCTTGGCAGCAAGCACCTTTACCCACTGAGCTATCTCACCACCCCACTGGTTTTTTGTTTGTTTGTTTCCGTATAGACAAGGTCTTGCTAAGTTGACCAGGCTAGCCTTCAACTTGCAGTTCTCCTGCCTCAGCTTCCCCACTAACTGGTATCACAGACTTGTGCCACCAGGCCTGATTGTACCTTAAGCTTTGAGACACTGGTTTCAGACTGCAGACTTTGAAACTTTAAAGAACAACAGGAAGTTGAGCTAGGCATTGCCTCTTCTAAGTTACTACAGGCATTGCATGGTGCTTTGCATTCAGAGAGCTGTGTTTATGTACAGAGAGAGAAGAGGGGGGCCATGCTGCAGGGAGGGAGCCACCCCTGTCTTAGCTGGGGTGATATGGAGTTGAGCCATGAGAGAGACTATCAGGAAATGTCCCTGAGCTGCAGCTTAACTTATCAGTAACAATTGCCTGTGTAAATGAGGCAGGGCTTCCATACTGAAGAGGAAAGACAGGGAAACATGGTGGAATTTGAGGGAAGACTGCTTGACAACGTGACAGCAAGCTAGAAATAGCATGGGGAGCGATCCTCCTGAGAGTGATCCTCCTGTGGTCAGTAGGTATCACGTGGTCAGTCCCATAGACGTGACTTGCCTATCCTTTCAGTGAAGGTCATTAGTAAGTTCTGAGATGACATGGTCCAGACAGGCAAGTGGTAGCTAGAATGAAGAGAGTAAGCAGGTTGCAAAGGCAGCCCTCCTCTCTCCTTGAGGCTGAGTGTGCAGCCCAACTTAGGCCCTCCCTACAGGTAGACTCTGCTGTGGATCCAGGGGCCTGAGCTAGGATGTAATAGTCTGAACTAGTGACTGAGGTCAGTTGGGAGGATGTGACAACATCTTACCCTTAACGGATAAGGGTCTAGTTTAAAGTTAGTCCTGTCCTTGTCTTTGACCCCTTCATACTCAGCTAGGAGAGGAGGGACAGATCTTCTGAGGACCTGCCTGAAGATCCTTGATGGGAAGGAACTACTTCCCTGTTCTATTCAAAGCTAGTCCCCCAGGAGGCCTGCCCTCTAAATAGGGATCAGTGAGTCTCTTGGCTCTTTGTCCTAAGAATCCTTCATCCCTACCTGCTGACTGTTATCTCTGTCTGTGACAGCTGAATCTCCTTACCCTGGAACACACTTATAGGCAGGGGCTTTGCTTGCTGAGAGACAGCCAGCATGTCCTTTGCAGGTGATGAGTGAACAGAGGTTTCACTAGCACAGGCTTGGGGCAAGCAGACTCAGGATTCTCTGCTTCTCCAGACACTTTTAGGTAGCTAGGGAGATTTTGAGGGGCCAGGTCCTCCCCAAATGAAGATGTCCCCTGTCACCTTCCCACATAGCCACAAAATAGTCTAAGAAGAATGTCTAGACTCTGGCCTGTGGCTTCAGACACTTCGAATATGTTACCAGGGTTAAGGTCAGAGCCCCAGCTGCTGGCAGCCTTAACAGTGCAGGCTTAACTGCCTGTCCCAATAAGCCAAATTAATAGTGAAAAGTAGAAAAAGGAGATTTAATCAAGTGGCCACATTGAAAAGAGGGACAAAGATACTGGTGACCCACTCCCAAATTTACATCCTCCCCTGCCCCATCCATCTTCTCAGTCCTAGTGTTAGGTAGGATTTAAATTGAAGGTAAGAGGTATACATAGCTAAAGCAGTCCTGGTCAAGGTGTGGTCCAGCCCCATGGACCCGTCATTGTGTGCTTCAGTCTCATCCTGCAAGGTGGTCTGACATGTGGTCATAACTGTGAAATCTCTTCCAGAAGACAAGTTCCTCCTCTGGCTAGCACCAGGCTTCTGTTTTCCATTTCACAGCATGGAATTCCTGGGGAAATGTAATTCTTTGGGGTCTATTGTTTCAGTAGTTTGACAACCAGTGGGAAGAACACAAGTGTCTGTTTAGAATATCCTCATCCCTATAAGGCAGGTTACAGTGGCCCTCTTGTTTCTGTTGTCCAGTTCATCCATGGCTGGCTGATTATGTCCTCCCTCATGTTGCTGTTCCTGTTCACCTACATCTACCTCGGGTAAGTGCTGGCTGGTGAGCAGCTACTCCCTGCAGCATAGGTGCATAAGGACCTGGGCAGGGGAGGGTGGCCACTGAGCTCCAGGAGCTGCTCTAGGAGCCCAGGCTTCTGGGCTTTGACACAGGAATGAGTTCTGTCGTTGGCCATAAGTCTTCTTCTGGCTCTTGATTTAAAACTAGCAAAGGAAACTGTCGAGCTGAAGGTTCTCTATGAACTCCCAACAGGTGGAGTTACATTCTACTTTTTTGGGCTAAAGTTACATTCTACTTTTTGGGCTAAGCCTGAGTACTTCTAGTTTATCTGCTCTCTAGCCCTTTGATTTGAGATATCAGCCTGACCTAGGGGCTCAAAGACACTGGAAAGACAGGAGACAGCATTCCTTCAGGGACGCAATCCACATGCACAGGGTCTTGTAGGCGAGTCATCACATGGTTATGTGACCTACATACCAGCGGTTGCTTTACTCCCCAACTCATTCCAGAAACTTCTGAGTAGTTAGTTGTAGGGCATGGAAATGGAGAATGAGAATATGATAAATAAAACTCAGGTTGGGATGTAATGGCTGAGGAGCTGACAGTATCAAATAATTTGGGGTATGTCATCTCCCATCTCTGTTGCCCCCCATTCCCTTCCATCTTGGGCCTGTAGGGAAGTGCTCAAGACCTACAACGTGGCTATGGACTACCCCACACTCTTCTTGGCTGTCTGGAACTTCGGCGCAGTGGGCATGGTGTGCATCCACTGGAAGGGGCCTCTGGTGCTGCAACAGGCCTACCTCATTGTGATCAGCGCGCTCATGGCCCTGGTGTTCATCAAGTACCTGCCAGAGTGGTCTGCCTGGGTCATCCTGGGTGCCATCTCTGTGTATGGTAGGTGGCATGGGCTGGGTGGGGTTAGAGGGGAATCTGCCTCACTGCTGAGGTAGATGCTTAGTTATGGTTTGCTGTGACCAAAATAGTTGACAGAAACAATGTAGGGGAAGAAATATTTATTTCTTTCCTTATTTATTTTCTTACATTTTGAGAAGGTATCATTTTAACATAGTAGGGAAGGCAGGGTGGAGTGGTATGACAGGAGCATGTGACAGAGCCTCTCACACCATTGTGGACCAGGAAGTAGAGAGGGTCCTGGAGCCACCTTCAAAAGCCAACCCTAGTGACCTGCACCCCTTAGCTAGGCTCCACCTCCTAGATGTTCCACAGCCTCTTAAAATAGCACCACCAGCTGGGAAGAAGTGTTTAAAACCTGAGCCTGAGAGGGACATTTCACATTCATAGCATAACAGGTGGTGATGGCTTGCCAGAAGCATGGCCTACAGCTGGTGCAGGATACGAACCTCCTATTCTTAGAAGGCCTTCACAGAGACTCCTTTGTAGTACCCCATAATGACTACTCCTACTGCCCACACCACCAATATGCTTATCAATCATAGATGTGTATGAGTGAGCTGCTGGTTTCTCAAGATGAGCCCAAGAGTATTGTGCGTGTTGCCTATAGCTAACCCATACTGTCAGCTGCTGTTTAACCAGCATTAGCACCGTTGCCAATGCCACAGCTCTAATTTTACAGATAAAGAATTTGAGGCTCAGAGAAGTAAGACTTTCAAGTACATCCTCTGTGTCTCAGGTACCCTTCTCTTCCTACTTTGTGGTTAGTTACCCACTGTAGTCCAGCCAGTGCACACTCTAGATTGCGGCCAGAAGCTCATGGGATTGGGACACTAGCCCAGGAGAAAAATGCACCCTGGAGTTCACTTAGGTTCCTGGTGATAGAGAGCTGTTTTCTCTCCACACTGAGTGGGAATAAAGGTCTTTAGCATGACAAGGTGTCTCTTCCCAGATCTTGTGGCTGTGCTGTGCCCTAAAGGACCCCTGAGGATGTTGGTGGAAACTGCCCAGGAAAGAAATGAACCCATATTTCCTGCTCTGATATACTCATGTAAGTCCTGTGCCTCTGCCAGACCATGGAGGTCAGCAGGTGGCCTTTCGTGGAGACATAAAGGTTCACTATGACTTTCAGAGTTGACTAAAGGTGGGGAGAAGCCATGTAATCCTTAGAGTTGCCACCTGCAGGAGGGTACACCTCCAGAGACAGTGGTGGGCTGGATCTTGCCCAGGAAGATTGGAAAGTCAGGGTTGGAAGGAGGTATCAGAGGAGGGTAGACAGCCCTGTGACCACATCTTGTCTGTCATCCAGCAGCCTGCACTGGGTACAGGCCACATCCCCATAGGCCAGCTGCCTGTGGAGACTTGCAGCCAGCCCTCAGCCCGCAGGCTCTTGAAGAGGTACTTGAAGGGGGATTTTTGAGGGTGAGAGCCCCTGTTTCTCTCTGGGCTTCATGGGCAGGAACTTGGCTGATGGAAGTTGGTCATCTTTGAAGAGAAGGCACATGGATTGTCCCCTGGCTTCAGGCTCACGTACAGGCATATGGATTTACAGATGCATTTAGCAAATGCCACTACTTTACATCAAATCTTTACTTGGTGGAAGATTCTGTGCTTGGCATAGAAGTCTAGCAAGAAGTAAGACCACATGGATTAGGGCTCCTGGAGCTTGCATCCTGTGCTGGCGATGGCCACCCTCCGTTGATACTGGGTCTATTTAAGTATAGGGCCTGTGATTCTGGGACTCTGGTGCCTCAACTACCCAGGAAACCATCTGCTGAGCTGGGTAATCTGCATGAATGAGAAATCAAGCTTGTAATCAGAATTACCAGCAGTGTGCCCTGTGGCTTGAAAGCACATTTTAGGGGTGTTCGGATTCTGAGCAGAGAATGAGGACGAGAGGCAGATGGTTTTGGTCGGTCTGGGTGCCCAAGGCTGGGCATTTCCTTGTGGGCAGAGGACGTTCCTTGTCAGTGTAGAATTTGTTTTGGGGTGGAGGCAAACTAAAGTAGACACATGTAAGTCAGGGGTAGTACCTAGAGGACGAGGGGCCAAGCTCTCAGGGTCACGGAAGGAGCTATTTGCAAAAGATGGTCAGGGAACTCTCTGTCAGAGGTCACATTTAACCAGAGACCCTTCGGTAGGGTATAGTTCTATGTAGAAATCTGGAGGGCCTGCCTTCTAGCAAGGAGGCCAGCAGCAGGTGCAAAGGCCCTGAGGTAGGCCTGGGCTGGGTGTGCTCAGGGAATACCCAGAGGCCAGTGTGGCTGGAACAAATGGGAGAGGAGAAACGTAGAGAGGCAAAGGGAGCCCTGTGACCACAGTGACACTGGGACCCTTATTCCTGAGGGAGAGGTTAAGCCATTGGAAGATTTGGGGCCAACCTGACTTGACCCTGCACCAGTCTCACACAACAGGATCACACAGCCAGCTAAGTGGAGAACAAAAAGGACAAGAGCAGAAACAAGAGCCAGTTGGAAGGCTGAGAAAGAATCCAGAAAGGGGAGGAGGGCTCTGCATGGGGACAGAGGTAGAGACTGTAAGGGGAAATGAACTCTGGGGCGCTCTGTAGGCACAGCTGCCTGGGGTTCTTGACCGGCAGGGCAGGTCATGAGACCGAGGCACACGTAATGACAGTGCTTTGGGTCTGGGCAACAAGAAAGACCCACTGCCTTTTGTAGAGAATGGAGCAGGCTGATGAGGCGGATGGGGGTGAGTGGGATGGGTGGGATGTTGGGTCTAGGCTTTGGGATGTATGGAGTATGGAAATCTCATTGGGAATTGAAGACACAGGGTAGTAAATTCAGGAGAGAGTCCAGGTTAGAGAAACAGTTCAGCCAGTGCCACAAGATCCAGAGTCTCCACTCTGCCCACATCCCCAAGAAGATTGAGAGCAGGGACTCAAGTATTTGCATATTGTGTCCATAGCAGCATTATGCCCAGTAGTTCAGAGGTAGAAGTGTCTAAGTGTCCATCAGTGGATGAATGGATGAAATGTGGTATGCCCATAAAGTGGAATATTATTTTGCCTTTGCAAAGGAGGAAAATTCTGACGTATGCTGCAGCATGGAGGAATCTTAAGAGCATTGAGCTAAGAGTGAGTCATACCAGTGACAACAGATACTATATGAATATGCTTATATAAGGTATCTAGTGCAGTCAGACTTGGAGAGATACAGTAAAATGAATGGATACTATAGAAGCTTAGAGATGTGTGTGCTGTGTGTGTGCAGGGGGGCAGGGGACTGTTGTTCAGTGAACACAGAGTTTCACAGGATGGAAAAAGCTAGGACCTGTTTCACAACTCCGAATACACAGAGCACCACTGAGCCACACACATTGCATTTAAAAAATATTTGTGTGTGTGTATGCGTGTCTCTGTGAGAGTATATGCCTGTGTGTGTATGTGACTGCATGTTTGTGTGCAATGCCAGAAACGGGCATTGGATCCCTCAGAGCTGGAGGGTTTCTGGCATTGGATCCCTCAGAGCTGGAGGTACAGGCATTTGTGGGACCACCAGCTTGTACATGGGTGGTAGGATCTGAACTCTGGTTCTCAGGCTTGGGCAGTGAGTGCTCTTAACCACTGTATTAGTTACTTTTCTGTTGCTGTGATAAAATGCTGACCAAAGCAACTTATAGAAGAAAGAGTTTATTTGAGCTTACGGTTCCAGAGGAACTGGAGGCCATCATGGTGGGGAGGCAAGGTGGCAAGAGGTGGCCAGAGTAGAAAGAGGAGCACCCATATCTTGAAGCAGGCACAGGAAGCAGAATCGGACTGGAAATCCAGTAAGGCTTAAGAACTCTAAGTCCACCCCAGTGATGTGCTTCCTCCAGCATGGCTACACCTTCTAAGACCTCCCAAAACAGGGCCACCAACTGTGGACAAAAGTGTCCAAATACATGGAGCCTGTGGGGACATTCCCATTCAAACCACTGTAGTCACTGAGCCATCTCTCCAGCCCCACAGTTGCATTTTTATGTTGTATATTTTTTTGCAACAACTTTTAAAAAGACATGGTTAACCAAGCTGATCATCATTATAATTGTCATAGTTATTTGGGAGGAGGGAAGAAAAGGACAGGGAATAGTACTGTCTGCCCCCCCCCCCCCCCCCCCGGCCATGGAGCCTGCACACCTGTCTCCATGACCTCTAACAACCAAGCATGAGCAAATGCCTGCAGGATGGAGGGGCCTGCTGCAGGCTTTCTGGGGACACAGACTGGCTCCCCTCCTCCCAGGTCAGGGGCACCTATGAGCACCACCTAAGGCATGATCCTTTGCTCCTTCCATAGCCGCCATGGTGTGGACGGTAGGCATGGCAAAGCTGGACCCCTCCTCTCAAGGAGCTCTGCAGCTGCCCTATGACCCAGAGATGGGTGAGTATAGGGTTTATGGCCTTGTTACTGGGGGATCTCCTCACCTTCACCCTGATCAGCCTGGCCTCTCTAGGGCAGAGTTTTGGATGGCTGAGAGACCTGTCACCTGAAAGCCAGCCTTCCTCATCACCTATATTTAGGGAGTAAGCACAGGTTGGACTGACCATCCTGTGCCCCAGCTTTTCACCTCACTTTGTCAGATGTGGCTGGTGGGTGGCAGTGGGCCAGGGTGGGCGGGGTAGGGTAATTGGGAAGGAACCTTCTGGACCTTTGTGCCAGAGGCCAAGGGGGCCTTCTGACCGGCCTTTGTCTCTCCATGCCCTCTTCATGGTGATGCGATGATGATGGTCCTCCCTTCCTGGACACTCAGAAGAAGACTCCTATGACAGTTTTGGGGAGCCTTCGTACCCTGAAGCCTTTGAGCCCCCCCTGCCTGGCTACCCAGGGGAGGAGCAGGAGGAAGAGGAGGAAAGTAAGGTGCCCATGTTCAGAGTGTTCAGATGGCCTGCTCACAGGGCAGGCGGGGGCTCCTTGAGGTCTGGGTGGAAAATGAAGGGAGGGGACCTTTCTAAATCAGAGGTGACTTGATGAGATAGCCCAGGGGAAATCTGTGGAGTCCTTTGGGATCTCTTCTAAGCCCTGGGCCTCTGACAGGTGCACTGAGTGCTTCTCAGACATAGATTGAGTCCCATCTGAGTGTAGGTGCCATGCTAGGTGAGACCTAGGCTAATGATACATGTTCCGACGACACAGACTGTAAAAGCCTGCGAGGACTATGAAGAAGACTGGGGTGCTAGGAGAGCAAGGGGTGGGGTTTCTGACCTAGTCAGAGGATGTCCCCCGGGGAGGTGACTTCACTAGAGGAGGGGAGCACAGGAGGGTGTTTCCCCTGAGCAGAGCCCTGGAGTAGAGGCCTTTGCTTGAGTTAGAGGAAGTAAAGTCTGGGGTCAGAGCAGAAGTTCAGGGGAGGCAAGCAGGGCTCCAGAGGGATTCTCATCTGTCTCTGCAATGGGAGCCCTTGTGTGTTTTGAGTGTGTGTGGCAGGGGCGGTGGTGACTGGCAGAGTGGTGTTGGGCCCAAGGAGGGGTCCTTCTGGAAGCATGCCCTTGAGGGTCCTCTGGGACTTATTCCCTAAGCTAGCCTCAGAGGCTGTGTATGGAGGAAAGGAGCTGGACTACATTCTGGAGCTCTGATCTGCCTCTCAGCAGTTAGTGGACTCCTCATCAATTAAGATTTCATCTGTTTAGGGAACAAGGTCTCCAGAAGCCTCCTGTCACCTTATTATCCATGTTCTTGATAGTAACATTAAATTTACTGGAAAACACCTGTAGTCAGATTCCACCCTAAGTTGCACAGCGTCTGCAGCCCCAGTAGTAAGCTTTTACTTGTTCCTTTCTTTACTAACCAAGTGGTCCCCCTGAGTCCCAGCCTTCCCCCCAGACTGCAAGTCACTCAGCCCTTGGTCTCCTCATCTTTTCTGAGGCAGCCCATTTTGCCCCAGTCTGCAGGACTGGGGGGACTTTGTTGAAAGATGCTTTCATCTAGCCCCAACCCTTTTGTTGCGTCCTGCAGCTGGTGTCCTGGTCCTTCCCTTCCCTTTCTTTGCTTGCTTCCTACTGCGATTTCCTATCTGTGGGGTTTGATGGAGGCCACTTTTTCTTCCCAATACAGGGGGTGTGAAGCTCGGCCTGGGAGACTTCATCTTCTACAGCGTCCTGGTGGGCAAGGCGGCAGCCACTGGCAGTGGGGATTGGAACACCACACTGGCCTGCTTTATTGCCATTCTCATTGTGAGTGGACTTGGGAGGTGGGGATACACCTCCTGGGGTCCTTGTGAGGCATTTCTAGCTGCTGTTTCTCCTCAGGAGCCAAGACAGTGAGGGAAGGTGCATGCAACCCAGAGTGTGGTCACCAAAACACTCCATTCTATGGTAGGGAATGAGAAGTTTTGATCTCACTGACGACATGTACCTTCTGTCAGGGCCTGGCTGAAAGCTTTGGGCCACTGTCCCTCAGTGCCTGGGGTTGTGGATTGCCTAAGATTTATGGGAAAGGAAATAGCTAAAGGCCTTGTCAGTGGGCATAGCCAGGGAGAAGTGTGAGAGGATGCCCCTCCCATTCTACAGCCTTGTGTTCTCCGTGCCACCAGGACCCCACAGGGTGCTGAATTCTGGGCTCTCTATCCCCAGTAGTGCAATCTGGAGGCCCTGGTGGCTGGTACACATCCTGCAATGTCATCTTAGAGAATACTTCTTTTTAGATGTAAAGAAGAGTCCCTGAGGACTCCCTGTCCTTCCCCTGGGTGGAAAACCCTGGGTTTTGGCAACAGGGTGCATAGTTAAGCCACTGTTAGAAGAGCTTGTTTCTGTCCACAAGTGTGTCAGGGATGGGATAACAGACCTCAAGTTCCTTCCCTGCCATACTGTTTGACCTGGGCCCTTTTGTCCAAGGGCAGAGCAGGTACTTGGTTCCTTGTCCCTACCCTGGACACACAGGGCAGAGGCAGGAAGGGCCCTCACCATGCTTGCTTCCAAGGGCATGGATTACATGGTATAAGCACTTTATTCCAGCTTGTCTGGGTCTCCTGTAAATGCCTATTCCCTGGCAAGAGCCTCCTGGCCCCACCCTCACCCCCCTGTGACTGCTGTCCCCAGATGGAGAAGCAAGCATGGCCTGGCCAGAGCTCTGAAGGCCAGCTCCCTCTCCACCCCCTTAACCAACAGACATATGCCCTCATGGAGGAACATGTATGAGAGAGAACTCTGCCCTTTGCACCTCAAGGGACTGAGGCATAACCAGAAAAGACAGTGGCATGTCCATCACTGCCCAGGCTAGTCCTCAAATGACTGACCCCAGTGAGTGTACCACCCCCTGCAGTACAGTCGCCACTTCCCACTCCTTCGTGTCCTGCAGGGTTTGTGTCTGACCCTCCTGCTGCTCGCCGTGTTCAAGAAGGCACTACCCGCCCTCCCCATCTCCATCACCTTCGGGCTCATCTTCTACTTCTCCACAGACAATCTGGTGCGTCCTTTCATGGATACCTTGGCCTCCCACCAGCTCTACATCTGACAGGAGACAAGCAGTGGCTCTGGGAGCTGTAGCAAGCTTCACTGGATGCAGGTGGATAGTTTTACACTTTAGTGCCATATATTTTTTAAACGTTTCTTTCCTTAAAAAAAAACAACAAAAAACAAAGAAGCATTGTATTTACTTCATGACAAGGATGCAGAAGCTGCTTTTTGGTGGTAGCTGTTTTGTTGTTGACTGTGGCCATCCTGCGGGAGCACCTGCAGGACGCTCAGCAAGGGTATCAGCAAGGATGAGGTCACATATATGGGGCAGGCCTGGAGAGGACACTGGTACTTTCCAGGTCTCTGATCCTCCAGGTTTGAGCAGAAGGGAGATATGTGTCAGTGGGGACCAGGAGGCATGCTCAGAAAGGGCACTAAGCACTGTCACCCTGACCAGAGGAGAAAAGCCAGTTCCCCATCATGACTGTCCCCAGTGCTTCATTCGTGATGTCACTGTTACTTTAGTACCTTTAGAAGCTAAGTCCTGTTCTTGTTACAGCAGTGACTGCTGGGAAGCGGCTTAATATTAATAACAATAAATAGATGCTCCTGTTGGAATGTTGGTGTCTGGTGTCTTTGTTAATGTTGCCCCCTCCTTGCATCCCAGGGCTCTTCTGAGGTACACTAAGTACCTGGGAGGGAGGAGTTTACCCTTTTATGAAGGAGAGAGGCTCAACTGCACTTAGTACTTTATAAAATTCTCTAGCAGGGGTATTAAGAGTTCGAGGGGACCTCTATCTGATGGCCCTGGAATAGAAACCTGCTGGAGCTAAGCAAATCTTTGGCCTTGGCTCATAAACACTGCAAAATGGTTGCCAAAATGCTAAGTGGTTCCTTTGATAAATGTCCTTCATAACCAGCAAACTAAGGGGAGCATTTGGGTTTAGAGTGGTCCCTGTTCCTGCCTGGTGAGGGGCAGGCCAGCTTTGCCTTTCCCTCTGCATCAGTTGGACTTAGAAATGTCCTCTGGGCAGGGCCAGGAACCTGAAGAAGCCAAAGAGCAGGTTGCTGCCATACAGAGGCTACTAAGAAAACACAGGTATGTGCTCGGAGTGCACACTGCAAGCTCTGCTACTTCTAGAAAAACAGGAGTGCCTGGACTGCTGGGTATTGTGGGAAGGATGACTTGTGTGTCTTGGTGTTTGACAAGAGCTTTTGTACCCCTGGGCTGCTGGTAGGGGCACAGAGGAGGCCATGGAGAGCCAAAGAGGGAGAGGACACATGCTGCTAGTGGAGGTGGCGGTCTCCACTGTCCCCACCATGCTGGCAGCTGGAGTCTGACTGGTAAGAATTAAGAGCAGTCTGGGAGAGGAGGGAGCAGCTAAGGGGGGATAGAATAGTCCCTGGTGGTGAACGCTCTCAGAGTCTGGGGGAACACAACTGAAAAGCCCATTGAATTTGGCAATTACAGAAATGGTTACCTTCCAAAGAGTAGTCCTGGGGTTGGGCTTCTAAGAAGTTTCTATAAATGTTTCAATCTTAGCTCATGGAGGTGTTTATGAAAGAGCCGGCTAGGGGATGCTAGGGATACAGACTACATTCAGAGGTGAAAATGTTAGTAGAGGCATGTCCCATCTCTCCCATGTAAACACACACCAAGGGAGTGAGACATGGAAGGACCCAGTGGTTCCCAGCTAAGATTGTTAAGACTGAGAAAACACATGAGTGAGGAAAGTGAAGTGGGGTAGCCACAGGAAAGAGGAAAGATCCTCAAGATTCTTCCTGGGGCCTTCATGGAGTGAAAGACTCCAGGACACAAGTGGAAAAGGAGCTTAATGAGGTAGAATTCAGTCGTGCAGAAGACAGCTGCTGGGCAGATCCCCACATCCTCTCCCCCAGCAGCAACCTGGGGTAGCCAGTCACCTAATATTTTTCCATATTTGCCTCAGAAATAAAACTGCAGAGTTCTAAAGTCCAGTTTTTATGACATGCTGTTGTGTGATACTGTTCCTGGGGAGACCCAAGGATAGGGAACCAACTTTAGAAAGTCAGGCTACTACCAAAGTCCAACTTGGTGAGCCAAGAGCTTTATTGGGTTACTTACAGGAGCAGAAATGACTCAAAGACAGCTGCATCACCAAAAGCCCACCCCAGCATGGGTGACAGCCCATGCTAACAGGAAACCTGGAACTCACTACACAACTTTCAGGCAGCTCAATAGATTGGAGAGTGTCTTTTCCTTTCCTGGCAGCTCAGTTGGTCCAAGTCTCTTCCAGGCAGCTTGGCTTGTTTGAGAGTGTCTCAGCCATCCTTACTGCTAATGTAGGCTTGGCAAGGGAGGGGGCCAGTGTATCTGATCAGTTTCAGGGACTTCCTGAGCTTAACCAGCTTCCCTGCTGGATAGAATGTTTCATTTCCACTTTAAACATCCTGTGTCTTAATGAGCTTTTTATCTTGGGAAAACTGCTATACAACACAAACTAGGGGCTGGAGAGATGGCTCAGGGGTTAAGAGCACTGACTGTTCTTGCAGAGGACCTGGGTTTGATTCCCAGCACCCACATGGTGGCTAAGAACTGTCCTTAACTCCAGGTCCAGGGGAATCTGATGCCCTCTTCTGACCTCGGCAGCATTGGACACCACGGGTGCACTCAAACATACATGCAGGTAATACACTCACACGTAAAATAAAAATAATAAATAAATTTAAAAAACCCACAAACCAATCCTATTGCCTGTATCCTGGTCCTAAAGTCAGTTTTTAAAAAAATTAATATTTGTTCTTTGGCAATTTCATACATATATGTGTATATATACATAGATATATGCATACATGTATATGTATACATATATATGTGTATGTAGTACTTTGATCATATTTCTCCCCCATTATCCTCTCTTATCACCCCCCCTCCCCACCAAATCCTTTCTTCCCATCAAGCCCCCAACTGTTACGGGAGTTCAGGACACCAGAAACAAGTACCAGAGGCAGAGGGGAGAATTTGAAGATTTTATTCTGGCCAGCATAGGGTTGGGAGTAATCTCTAAAGCTTGAGCCCCTATTCACCATTTCTTACAACACTTATAGGCTATTCAGCATCATTCCAGACCCATTCTGTCATTTTAGCCTATGTGACCTTGGGGCTATGTATGCCTCCTTATCCATGATGGAATATTGATGAGACTGGAGCCTATTTGTAACCCTGGGTTGATTTTATTTCATATAGTGCCATGTTTTAACTTTATGGAAAGTCATTCTGTAAGTCTTTTGTTTGTTTTTGCTGAGCTGGAGATGAACCCACAGTCTCATGCTAGGCAAGCACTGTACCACTGAGCCACACTCCCAGTCCCCAGCTGTATGTGAACTCTGGTTCTGCTCTTTTAACTTTAGTATAGACACTTCGTTGTTTGATAATCCACTGTCCTTCCTTGTCTAATGATGGGCATTTTTATTTAACATTCTACAATGAGCAGCCTATAACATTTGTTACTTCAGAAGTGGCCCAAGGCTCCCTGTTGCCTAGGTTTTCCCCGTTGCTCCCTTTACACCTGTGTCTGTGGATAATCCTCCTCCCATGCCCTGGCAGCCTTTGATAGTACCACGTTTTCCATCGTGACCGTCCGGGTGGGCATCATCTCCTTTAGGTTTTCATTTGCAGTGAGGTGAAGGGTTTTCATGTGTGTACTAGATGTGAAGGTTTCCTCATCTGTTAGCTGTGTGCTCATATCCTTTGTCCTGTTTTCATTTGAATTATTTGTGTCTTACTGATGTTCATGTCTCTTAAAATACACAGTTCTGGTGCTGGGTGTGGTGGTGCACGCCTTTAGTTCTGTCCCAGCACTCGGGAGGCAGAGGCAGCCTGATCTCTGTGAGTTCAATACCAGCTTGGTCTACATAGTGGTTCTAAGATAGCTGGGTCTACAGGGAGACCCCATCTCAAAAAAAAAAAAAAAAAAGAAAGAAAAGAAAAGAAAAAAAAACTACACAGTTCTGGAAAGGTGCTAGTCTTTGGCCACTTACAGTTGTGCATAGCACAGTGACATTTCAGGCAGTGACAAACTATGTCCTAGTGATGTCATAGCAATCACCATTTGTGTAAGTACATTCTGTGATGCTTGATGAACAAAATCCTATCAGCACCTTCTTGTATTTGTTTAAATTTTTTTGGTCTTCATTTATTTATTGGTGTGTGTATGTGTGTGGACATGCATGTGCCATGTTATGCATGTGGAGTTTGGAAGACAACTTGCAGGAATCTGTTCTCTTCTTCCGCATGTGGGTTCTGGAACTCAAACTCAGGTGGTCAGGCTTGGCAGCAAGTGCCTTTATCCACTGAGCTACCTTGCTAGCCACTATCAGCGCTTTCTTAGAAGTATGTCCGTCCATCTTGAAGCCCAAATATAGATGTGTTGCAAATGTCTTGTGGGCTGTGACTGGCCTCTCTGCTCTCCCTGAGGGGTCTTTTGCTGTGCCAAAGTAGTTTTTAAAATGTATGTTGCTTAATATATCTTTTGTCATTATGGTTTATGCTTTTGAATCCTATGAAATATTTCCACACCCTCAGATTTTCTAAACACACACACACACACACACACACACATATTTTTTTTGTTTTTTTTGAGACAGGGTCTCCTTGTAGCCCCAGCTATCCTGGAACTCACTATGTAGACCAGGCTGGCCTTGAACTCACAAAGATCTGCCTGCCTCTGCCTCCCAAGTTCTGGGATTAAAGGCATGTGCCACCATGCCCGGCCCATCACTTTTATTTTTTATGTTGATGATAGGATTTTTACTTCAGCTGAGATTTATTTTTTATTTTCTTTTTTGTCTTTTCAAGATAGGGTCTCCCTGTAGCCCCAGCTGGCCTGGAACTGGCTATGTAGACCAGGCTGGCCTCAAATTCACAAAGATCTGCCTGCCTCTCCCTCCTGAGTTCTGTGCACCACCATGCCTGGCACGGCTGAGATTTATTTTTATGACTGTATTTAGGAGGCAGCTAATTGGGGTTTTCTGAATCTGTAATGCATTGTTGAGTGTGTTTATTGAGTAGTCCTTCATTTTACAGCACTCTCATGACATATTCTGGGCTCTGTGCTCTACTCCATTGTGTGACTCTCCCAGGAAGAACTGTGGTGAGGACAGGTTGAGCACCTGTCCCCAGGATCCTAGAGGCAGAAAAGTTCAGTCTAGAATTGTACCTGATCTCTGAAAAGGGTACAATTGTAAAGGTGACTCTGCTGTAACAGTCCAGCCTGCCCTTGAAGCAATCCTTTTGGATAAGACTTGAAATCTTACTGAATTCGTTTCTGTTTTTATTTAAAAGTCCCCCTCTTCTTCCTTCATAGTTGTAAAGTGTGAAATGCCGAGATCAACTCACATGTCCACCAGATGAAAAGGTGACCTAGGGCAGAGCCCCATGCATCGAGAGTATGAGTCAGTGCCCCTGTCCTTTCCCTCCTCTGTGTCTCCACCCACCATGTGGTTAGGGAGGCTGGAGTGTATGGGCATTCTCACCCCTTCGGCTGTGACGCCATCCAGACCTGCCACCCTTGTATCCCACTTCTCCACATCTGTGCTTTCTCATTGTCTCTGTTCCCTATATAAGAAAAGGCTTCGGCTGGTGTGGTGGCACATACCTTTAATCCCAGCACTCAGGAGGCAGAGGTAGGTGGGTCTGTGTGAGCTCAAGGCCAGCCTGGTCTACCTAGTAAGTTCTAGGTCAGCTAGGACTACAGGGAGACCTTGTCTCAAAAAACAAAACAAAAAAGGCCTTTTCAGACTAGCTTTTGCTGTCACATGTGCCTGTGCTGTAACAGTCAATCCTGCCCTTGAAGCAATCCTTTTGGATAAGACTAGAGGTTTTACTAAACCCATTTCTGTTTTTATTTAAGTCTCCCTTTATGTTAAATGTGGTTTATCTGGGTTCAGTGCTTGATTTCTCTTCCCTCTTCACTATGTCACAGTGAGATCCCATCCGCTTGCATGATTTTCACCTGTAGGTTGCCTCCCCCAGTTTCTGTCCTCCTTCACTCACAGAACGCCGATGTGCCCAGGGTGCTTGGCTCATGTTACTCAATTCCTGAGCACTACGAAAATGTGACTGTTCTGGTCATTGAGTGCTGAGAAGTCCAGTGAGTCTCCTAAAAATGCTGTTTGTTCACGATTTAAAAGGGGGGAAGGAGCACACTCATCAGCAATCTGCCTCATGCCATCTTATTTTCTTCTTGTGTGGGAGACAGATGTGATGCTCTGAGATGTCACAGCCTCTTTGTGACCATGAAGCTAAGTGCCACAGGCAAAGTGCACAGCAGGGAAGGAAGCCACGAGGAGGCTGGGGACTTGGTGACTTCCTTGAGCAGCTGCCCTAGCTACTTACAACCTTGTTATACTATAAAAATAAACTATCTGATTAAGCACTATAGTCATGTTTCTAGGACAGAGAGTTAAATACAATCCTGCTCTCGTTTCCAAATCTGTTTCTGTCGGACATCTCTGCTCCACCCATAGCTTTTCCACCTCGTTATCTCTATGCCCTTCTCCTTTTCTCTTCCAACAACCCAAATAGCGCCCCCCCGGAGTGTTCACCCAAAAAATGCTTGTCCTAGTAGGTTGTCCAAAATCTTAGAAAAGGACATGTTTTAAAAGCTTTAAAAGAAGTACTAAGTAGAGAGTGGGTACACGTCAGGAAATGAAGGGAAAGATCCACAGCTTGGTGCTAGTCAGGATTTTGAGGTGTCCTCATGACCCATGACCTTTGCCTCCTGAATGGGGAGCTGCTCTTGCATCCCAGCATGGCATGGCATCATAGACACTGTTCCCTTTGAGGGTTTGATCCCAGCATACCCCCTCTTTGGTACCAGATCTTACTTTTTGGTTAGAAGGAATAGATCTGTTTAGACTACATTGTGGAATCAGAAACTCACCATGCACCTGCAGATTTTTTTCCTGCTTATAACCCAAAGTGTCTTTTAAAATGAATCCCACCTGGCGGTTTTTCTTCTGTTGACACAGGGTGTAGTTACACAATGGGAGCTGAATGGCTCCATGAAATAATACTTAGAGAATTTGGCATACCCTCAATGGAAAAGAAAGAGCCGCCCTCCTAACCTTTGATCAAGTCATCCAACTGACAGTGGTGAGAATGCACAGGGGACTTGTGGAAGGCAGGCGAGGGTGTGGTTCTGGCCCAACTGTGCTGTTCAGTGCAGTCTGGTTATCTGTGTTTTTATTCAGAACCTAGAAATTTTCTGCTCTAGTTTATTCTATTTTCTCTTCTTGAGATCCTCTTGTGTTAGATTCCCCTGTGTTAGATTCCCGTGTTTGTTAGATTCCCCCTGTGTTAGATCCCCCTGTGGTGTTAGACCCTCCTGTGTTTGTTAGCTCCCGCTGTGTTAGATCCCCCTGTGTTAGATTCCCCGTGTTAGATCCCCCTGTGTTAGACCCCCCTGTGTTAGACCCCCTCTGTGTTAGATTCCCTTGTGTTAGACCCCCGTGTTAGATCCCCTTGTGTTAGATCCCCCTTTCCTTCACTTTTACATCTTGTCCTTTTTACCTCTCCGTAGTCTAGAATTTTACCTTTTAGCTTTCTGAGGTTTTGTTTTTTTTCCCCCGAACTCTCTAATCTTCCTTCTTCCTTTCTCCTAGCTATTTCTTTTTAAAGATTTATTTATTTTTATTTTATGCGTATGAATGTTTTGCCTGCATGTAAGTGCATTGCCTTGTGTGCCTGGTGCCAGTGGAGGCCAGAAGAGGATGTTAGATTCATAGATCCACTGAAACTGGAATTACAGGCAGTTGAGAGCTGCTGTGTGTAGAGGGTGTGGTGTGCTGGGAACTGAACCTGGCTCCTCTGTAAGGACAGCAAGTGCTCTTAACCACCAAGCTACCTCTTCAGCTCCCTAGCTGGTGTTTGTGATGGAGACGATACCATCTCAGATCTCACTGAGACCTAATAAATAGGCCATAAAATGATTCCTATGTGAACCATCCCAGTTTTTTCCAAGGTTTCTTAATTTATTCACTATGAGTCTTTTCCTTATTTTGCACCTGTTCTAAAATGGCTGATCACCCTGGCTTGATTTCATTTATTAGTGAAGAACTGGAACCAGGGTCTGGAGTGGTTTCCTTTACAGATAGAAATCAGGGCTCATTCAGTAGTTAGCTTTTTCCTGTTGCCTCTTTCTGAACACCATGATGGGGGGCCCTGGTCCTGCCTTGTCCTCTGTACCCTCTGGGTCATCTTCATGGCATGCAAGAACTTTGAGTATTCAGTCTTGGTTCAGGTCTGCTGTTGTAAACACCTGCCCCATTTAACCAGTGTCCCCTTCTGTTGATTAACCTAACATTAGCCTAAGAAAGGCATTTGCTTATAGTCACCAATTCCTGATAAGAAAATAACTCACATAAAACATAGGAATTTGGTGCTTATAAATCTCGTTTTTTATTCTGCTACCAGGCAGCTGACCAATGTGTTTCTCATGCTTATAAAGTGACGGGTTTAAGACACACTAATGGGGGCTAGAGAGATGGCTCAGTGGTTAAGAGCACTGACTGCTCTTGCAGAGGATCTGGGTTCGATTCCCACATCCACATGACGGCTACGAACTGTCCTTAACTCCAGTTCCAGGGGAATCCTGAAGCCCTTTTCTATCTCCACGGCATTGCATGACATGGGTGCACTCACGTACATGCAGGCAATACACTCATACACATAAAATAAAAATAATAAATAAAATATTTTTAAAAAGACATTAATGATTCCTAAACTAGGGGTTTCAAGAGTAATAAAGATATAGGCCTGGTGGCACAGGCCTATAACCACAGCTACTGAGAAGGCTGAGGCAGGAGGATCACAAGTTTAAGGCCAGCATGGGAAACATAGTGAAATGCTGTCTTAAATAAATGAATGAATGAATGGAATGAATAAATAAATAAAGGACTGGAGAGATAGCTCAGTGGTTAAGAGCACTGGCTGCTCTTGTAGAGAACCCAGGTTCAGTTCCCAGCACCCACATGGCAGCTAACAACTGTCTATAACTCCAGTTCCAGGGGATCCGACACCTCCTTCTGACCTCCACAGGCATTGCATGACACAGTGCACTTACATACATGCAGATAATATATACATTAAATAAAAACAATGACCAAGACATTTAAAAATAACTAAAATAAAAGATTGGGGTGACAGCTCAGGGGCAGAGCACTTGTCTAACATGTTTGAGGCCATGTTCAGTCACCAGGACCACTTTTAAAAAATAGTAAAAGTAAGCCCAAGTAGTATTTTAATAGGTTTCAAAGCTATGACAGAGTCACTCAAACTATTTCCTAATAGCTATAGAGAGCCAAGTCTCCAGAATGAGACATGGTGCGGGTGCACAGCACCCAGCTGGGGATTGAGGAGGGCTCCAGACACCTGCTGGTCTCTGTCTGCCCTTTACTCTTGGCTGTGGGACCCTTGGTCACTATCCCAGACCTGTGTGAGTTGAGGGACTTGATCAATGGTAGCCACAGGCAAGACCTGGGCAGATCAACTCTTAGGTGAGGTTGAACATCCTTCATCTACACAGGGAGCTTACCACACACATGGTAGGTTTCAGATAACGTGCATACCCAGATCTCACAGGCTTTGGATTTTAATTATCTGAAAGACATTTCCATGTCCAGAAGCAAAGGAGAGCTTCTTGGATGCATGTGTGCTGTGTCCAGATTGGAGTACCTGAGGGGATCCCAGCCAGCTATGCTGCAAGATAGAAAGGGGATGTGGTCTCACCTGGTATCCATGTGTGAAAGACACCAGGGGCAACCTGGAGGCTTTTGACTACAAGTACTATCAGCCTTATAGACTGTGAAGGAGGGGAAGCTTCCTGTGCATCGCCATGTGTTAGAATGAGATGACATCAGGGCGGGACTCCCATGATGGGTCTGGGGGCTTTACAAGAAGAATAATACAGGCCAGACTGACACCCATTTGCTATATCTCCCCGTAGCATGCCCTCTACCCTGCCATGGAGAAACAGGAAGGCCCTCACCAGTTGCTGAACAATGTAGGCACCATATTTTGGACCGCCTGGCCTCTAGAACCATGGGCCAGGTAGATTTCTATTCTTCATAAATCACCAAGTCTCAGGTCTTCTGTTACAGCAACAGAAAATAGTGTAAGTCATTCTTTAAGGTCTTGGAAAACTCACAGGCAGGTTCAGTTCCCAGCACCCACATGGGGAATCCTTGAATCTCATTGGTCAGAATTGTATCATAGTGTATGCCTAAACCAATCACTGATGATGGGCAGGAGGTTGTGGCTGACTTTGACCAACCCTTGGGAGTGGGGTGGATACCAAAATACAAATCAGAGTTCAGTAAGTGAGGAAGAAATGGCAGAAAGGAAAACAGAGCTTGTTAAAAAACTTTCTTCATTTCTCTGTAACTTAAGCTCCATGTTGTCTATTGATGAAGAATAGAATCTTAATTTCTGGTAAACTCAGTTTTGTGGATTGTCCTCTTCTTTGTCCCTGTGGCCTGTGTAACAACAGTGGGGGTGGAATGGGATGGTACATGTGGACTTTGGTTGGCGTCTTTCTA
>NW_008358858.1:522497-525599 GCF_000622305.1 Nannospalax galili | reverse complement strand
GTTGGCTAGAAAAATATGCTAGGTATTTTTAGTGTGCTGTGTGGTGTGTGTGTGTGTGTGTGTGTGTGTGTGTGTGTGTGTGTGTGCACTAAAACAACATGTCATCTTAACCATTTTAAAAACATTTTGTGTGTATGAGTATTTTGCCTGAATGTTTCTAAGAGTACCACATGTGTTCCCGGTGTCCTAGGGGGCCAGACATGGGTGTTGTATCTCCTGGAACTGGAGTTATAGACAGTTGTGAGCCACAATGTGGATGTTGGAAACTGATCCCAGGTCCTCTGCAAGAACAGCAAGAGCCCTTAACCACAGACCCATCTCTTCAGCCCATCTTGACTATTTTTAAGTGTACACACCAGTAGTGCTCCGTATGTCTGTGTTATTGTGAAACAGATCTCTAAAATTTGCCCATCTTGCAAAACTGAAACTGTACTCATTAAACAACTCCCCCTTGTCCCGTCTCTCAGGTTCTGGCACCTACCATCCTGTTTACTGTTTGGATGATTTTTGACTATTCCAGATTTTTCATATGAGCAGGATCCTTCTTTTGTGTCTGGCTTATTTAAACTAGCATAATGTCCTCAAGGTTCAATCTGTATTGTAGCATGTAAAGAGCTTTCCAACCTTTTTAAAAAGCTAAATAATATTCCCTCGTGTATGTATACCTATACCTTGTCCATTCCTCTATCAGTGGGCATTTGAGTTGCTTCTGCCTCTTGGCTGTTATTAGTAGTTTTGTTTTGTTTGACATTTTTACTTATTTATTGTATATGCAGGGGGCACACATACCATAGCATGTGTGTAGAGGTCAGACAACCTGCAGGAGTTAGGTCTCCTTCCACCGTGTGGGTACTGGGGACCAAACTCAGGTTGGCAGCCTTGGCAGCAGGCACGTTTAATCACTAAGCCATCACTCCAGCTTTGTTGTGAATAGTTCTGTAAAAATCAAAGGCGCATATATATGTTTGAGGGCTTGCTTTTAATTTGGATATAATCCAGGAAGAGAATTGTTGATCATACAGTATTAGTACTTATAATTTTCTGAGGGGATGGCATACTGATTTTGTTTACTTTTGTTTTTGAGATAGAGTCTCATTGTGTAGGCCCAGCTGGCCTTGAACTCATAGAGATGCACTTGCCTCTGCCTCTCAAGTGCTGGGATTAAAGGCATGTGCCACCATGTCTAGCTTTACCCTACTGTTTTTAAGTGATCCTTACCATTTTACATTTCCACCTACAGTGCTGGACTTTCTGATTTCTCCACATCCTTGCCTTTCACCACTTGTTATCCCCTATTTTCTTTAATGGAACCCATCCTAATGAGTATGGGGTAATAAATATGTCGTGATTATTTTGATTGCTTTTGATTGAGCATCTTTTCATGTGCTTTTAGGCCATCTTTTTTTTTTTTTTTTTTTTTTTTTTGGTCTTTTTGAGACAAGGTCTCCCTGCAGCCCCAGCTGTCCTGGAACTCACTATATAGACCAGGCTGGCCTTGAACTCACAGAGATCCGCCTGCCTCTGCCTCCCAAGTGCTGGGATTAAAGGCGTGCGACACCACGCCTGGCTTAGGCCATCTTCTTTAGGGAAGTATCTACTCAAGTCCTTTGCCCATTTCTCCCCAGTAGTTAATAATACTTTATATTAAGGACCTGCCACCCAGAATGATCATATTCTAATCACTTTGCTCCTTTGCTGGGATGACATGAAGAACTGAGCATCTGATGTACATTAGCACTTAGTGTGGTCAGTTTCAGTGTTACTGAGCACAGGGAACAGCTATGTAGGTACAGTGACCCCAGAAACACTCCAGCATGGAGGGGAGCTGTTCCCTGGGTCTTCAGGTTCTGGAACCAGGTGAGAACAGAGGGGATTAAAAAAGCCCCTTCCCCATGGAGGAAGGAGGTGTGGTGCCCAAGAAGAGGGAGCTGCCAGCTACAGCACAGTGGCAGCCATGTGGTCCAGCTGCCTGCAGACAGCAAAGAGCAGAGCTGTTACAGGGTGGCACATAGCCAGTGCACTGGCAGTTAAGGTGGTGTCAGTGTCCTTTGGGTCAGCCAGAGATTTCAGGTTAAAGGTCTGTATTATGGAGGTCAGGGATAAAAGCAGCTCCATGTGGGCCAGTCCCTCTGCTCCTCACATGGCTTTCCTGTTGAGAAAAGCATGACATGGCACGTTGGAGGTTGCCACACTCATGCAGAAAGTGCCAGGGTGAAACATCTCTGGGCTGTGAGGTTCTTCATCATCATGCAGCACCAGCCAGCGATGTTGCTCTGACCATGTCCTTGGCAATGAGGTCACTCTAAATTCATGTTGGGGCTGGAGAGATGGCTCAGCCAGTGGTTAGGAGCACTGACTGCTCTTGCAGAGGACCTGGGTTCAATTCCCAGCACCCACATGGCGGCTATGAACCATCCTTAACTACAGTTCCAGGGGAATCCGAAGCCCTCTTCTGACCTCCACGGCATTGCATGACATGGGTACACTCACACACATGCAGGTGATGCACTCATACACATAATTTTAAAAAATTATTTGTTTAATAACCACATAATTAGAAGAAGCATTTCATTACAACAGCATTGACATATTCATTAACAATTTCCAGAGCTAAGATGCATCTCTTTCAAAATTGGCTGTATATTTTTAGGTTTACAGTTGAATGATACAGTTGTACAATATTGTACTCAGTATAAATCCTATAAGACATAAAATTTAATGAGGTTTTAAACTTTAAAAAAAATCTCCATTTCACTAAATTTTTCATACAGAAAAATTCATTTTCAATACAATTGACACTAGGATGAGCACCTGTGTATGTCTATAAAGTCACCTGGTAGATTTCAATGGCAATGTTCATCACCTCTACTAATTAACATGACATTTACTTTTATGCTTCCTCCTCAAATAGAATACATATTTTTAATTTGTTGATTTTTTTTCTGTGTGTTTATATCATACAGAACATCCCAAATCATCTTATTCAATTTTACACCCACTTCCCAGATAGCACCCTCCCATAGCCTCCCTTCCCACACTAGAGCCCTTATACTCGAATATCCCTGCTACTGTCTGCTGTGTTGTTGGCTCCCTCAGCCATTC
>NW_008358858.1:521222-521892 GCF_000622305.1 Nannospalax galili | reverse complement strand
GATGTTTAAGGCCATACAGTTGGCCCAGATAAACCAATTTATTTTTACTCTTAAGGTCATTTGAGGATCTTTTCCTCAGGGGTCACATGGGCTTGGGAGGAGCCCCTGGCTCCTTCCTTTTACCAGTTCCACCTATATGAAGATATGTCAAAGGTCCTGCTCAACCATGGTTGGCTTGGCTGGGAAGCATGGAGGAAACGATTCCTCTGTGTTGACCCTCCTCTTTATAGACTGAACACTGGTTTAACTCCATCTGGTGGGGTCTCCTCCGCCTCCTTGATCAAGAGGACAGGTGACCCACCACCATTATAGGACATTTTGAGAGATGTTCATAGTCCCCTGGAAATAGTTGACCTAGGAGGACTAAGAGCAAAAAGTGTCCTTTATGTCCCTCTGACCAAATTATTATAGGCCTCAAGGTAAGTCTTTTAAACACCCAAGAAGGTTAGTTCCACCAGTCTAGTATTTTTAATTACTGTGTGTCATGTAGATAAATCTTGGGCAAAGACCAATTGTTCTCAGATAAACCTTACCTAGACATATATTTCTTGATCTGCTATGTATAATTTGTCAGTAGGGTATAGAGGTAATATGATTCCCTCTGGTTTTCAAAACTAGCTGGACATTGTTTATCTCTCACATTGTCTCACCCCTCCATCATGGTTTTCCC
>NW_008358858.1:518650-518919 GCF_000622305.1 Nannospalax galili | reverse complement strand
GGAGTTCAGTCCGTTAATATTTAAAGTTATTAATGAAAGATGAGTATTGAACCCTGTCATTTTTATTTCTGTTTTCATTCTTGATATAGCTTTACTTTTCCACAGTCATACCTTCATTGGATTTCTTTCCGCAATCCCTTGGGTACAGTCATTCCTTTATTCAGCTCTTTGTATTGCTTTCACAACTCTCTGAAGGGATGGTTTTGTGGACATGAATTCCTTCAGCCTATTTATGTCATGGAAGATTTTTCTTTCCCCTTCTACTATAA
>NW_008358858.1:517817-518505 GCF_000622305.1 Nannospalax galili | reverse complement strand
TTGTTTCTCTTTTGCAGCTTTCAGAATTGTCTCTTTGGTTTGTACGTGTAGTGTTTTTACTATGATGTGCCGTGGAGAGTTTCTTTTCTGGTCCTGTCTGTTTGGTGTTCTATATGCTTCTTGTGTTTGTATGGGCATGTCTTTCTTTAATTTGGGGAAATTTTCTTCCACGATTCTGTTGAAGATCTGGTCCATGCCATTGTCTTGGGATTCTTCTCCTTCCTGTATGCCTATGATTCATAAGTTTGGTCTTTTTATGGTGTCACACAATTCCTGCATATTCCATTCTTGTGATTTCTTAAATTTTTCATAATCTTTGCTTGAGTGGTCTAGATCATCCACTTTATCTTCCAGTCTTGATACTCTGTTTTCCATTTCGTTCATCCTATTGGTGAGGCTTTCTCCTGTCATTTCTAATTGGCTTTGAGTGTTTCACTTCCTCCTTCATTTTAGCCCAAATATTCTTCAATATTTCTAACTCTTTTCTGAATTCATTAGAAGTTTATCCCTATATTTCTTCAGTTCTTTGATTTCTTTGTGTGTTCTTTAAACTTACTAAATTCTTTTATCATGTTTATAATTGTTCTTTTGAGTTCTATACCCTGCATGATCTCTAGGGGGTTCTTATTGTATTCCTCTAGAAGACTATTGGTATTTGGTGGGGATATGTTATTTTGGTTTTTCATGT